>NW_007733522.1:78997-107025 GCF_000696425.1 Galeopterus variegatus
GCCTTTGCCGGAAAAAAAAAAAAAAAAAAAAAAAAAAAAAAAAAAAAAAAAAGAGGAACGTTTAAAATGAAAATTTAAAAAGGAAGGAATAACAGGAAGATACAACAAGTATAAACATATACACACCTAACAACATAACCCTAAAATTCATGAAGGAAAAACAGATAGAATTGAAGGGAGAAATAGGCAATTCAGAAATAATAGTTGGGGAACTTCAATACTCTATTCTCAATAATGGATAGAGTGAGTAGACAAAAAAATCAGTGAGCATATGAAATTTGAATGACAGTATTAACCAACTTGACCTAATTGATGTTTATAGAAGATTCCACATAACAGCAGCAGAATACAGATAGTTCCTGACTTAACAATGGTTTAACTTATGTTTTTTTCAACTTTTTGATGGTGCAAAAGTGATATGCATCAGTAGAAATCGTACTCTGAATTTTGAATTTTGATCTTTCCTGGGCTAGCCATATATGGTACAGTACTCCCTCATGATGCTGGGCAGTGGCAACGAGCTATGGCTCCCAGTAAGCCACATGATCATGAGAATAAACAACCTATACTTTACAGTGTACTGTGTTGCTAGATGATTTTGCTCAAGTGTAGGCTAATGAAAATGTTCTGAGCATGTTTAAGGTAGGTAGGCTAAGCTATGATGTTTGGTAAGTTAGGTGTATGCAATTAAGTAAATGCAATTTCAACTCATGATATCTTCAACTTAACGATGAGTTTATCAGGACATAACCCTATTGTAATTTGAGGAGCATCTATGTGTATTCATCTCAAGCATACGTAAATGTTCTCCAACATAGGCCATATTCTAGGCCATGAAGTAAGTCTCAGTAAATTTAAAGGGACTGAAATCATACAAAATATTTCCTTTGATCACATGAAGTTAATTAAACACCAATAACACGAAGACAGTTTTAAAAATCTACAAGAATTTGGAAATAAAGCAACACACTTCTAAATAACCAATGAATCAAAAAAGAAACAGTAAAGTTAGAAAATATTTTGAGCTGAATGAAAATGAACAGAACATATCAAATTTATAGCTGTAAGTGCCTATATTAGAAAAGAAGAAAGCTCTCAAACCAGTGATCTAAGATCCCACCTTAAAAAACTAGGAAAAAAGCCAACTAAACCAAAGCAAGCAGAAGGAAGAAAATATTAATTAATTATTGGAGTAGAAATCAATGAAATAGAAATCAATAGAGAAAATCAATGAAGTACAAAATTGGTTCTTTGAAAAGATAAACAAAATTGACAAACCGTTAGCCACAATGACCAAGAAAAAAAGAGAGAGAACTCAGATAGCCAAAATCAGGAATAAAAGAGGGGACTCACTATCAATCTGACATACATTAAAAGGAAAAACTTTATGCTAACAAATTAGACAACTTAAATGAAATGGCAAGTTCCTAGAAAGACACAGATTACAAAACTGGCACAAGAAAAATTAGACGACCTAAATTTTATTAGGAAATAGAAATCTTTCTACAAAAAGAAAAAGCTCAGACCCAAGTGGTTTCAGTTGGGAACTCTATCGTGCATTTAGAAAAGTTAACAATCCTTCACAAGCTCTTTCTGAAAACAGAGAACAGAGGAAGGACTGCTTCCCAACTCATTCTATGAGGCCAGTATTATGCTGATACCAAAGCCAGACAAAGGTATCTCAAGAAAAGTACAGACTAATATCTCTTATGAATATAGATGTAAAAAATCCTCAGAAAAATACAAGAAGACTGAATCTAGCAACATACAAAAAATATTACACACAATGAATAAGTGAGATTTATCCCAGGAATACATGTTTAGTGTAACATCTCCCAAATCTATTAATGTAATACACTGTGTTAATGAGTAAAGGACAAAAATCATATGATCATCTCAATATCCTCAGAAAATGAATTTGATAAAATCTAACTGCCATTCTTGATCAACATTCTGCTAGAAGAACTGTCAATTGTAGGGAACTTTCTCAACCTGAAAAAGGGCACCTACGAAAGCCCTGCGACTAATGTATTTAATGGTGAAAGACAAGGAGCAAGGCAAGGATGTCGCTGTCATCACATCTATTCAATACAAGTAGAAAATCCTAATGAATCTACAAACACACACTTACAAAACTATTAGAATTAGCAAATATTTTCAGCAAGGTTGCAGGACACAGATTAACATACAAAAATCAATGTATTTTTTATGTATTAGCTATGAACCATGTGAAAATGAAATCAAGAAAATAATTCCATTCATAACAGCATAAAAATTCTTAGGAATAGATTTAACAAAATAAGGAAGACTATAAAATACTCCTAAGGGGGATAAAGATTTAAATAAATAAAAAGACAGTGCACATTTGTGGGTTGGAAAACTCTATAACGGTGGCAATCATCACCAAATTAATCTATAAATTTAATGCAATCCCTCTTGAAATACCAGTAGGCTTTTATTTTAATTTTTTTGATATAAATTGATGAGGTAGTCCTCAAACTTATATGGAAAGACAAAGGACCAAGAATGGTCAAAATAATATTGAAAAAGGAGAACAAAATTGGTTAAGTAAAACGTGATGTATCCATCTGAGGGAGCACCGACATATGCTACAACGCGGATTAATCTCAAAAACATTATGCCCAGTGAAAGAAGCCAGACAGAAAAGAACACATGTTGTGTGATCCCATTTATTTATTTACTTATTTTAATCTTAATTTTCAGCTTTTTAGTTTTAATTTTTACTTATTTTTTTGATCCCATTTATGTGAGATGTCCAGAAAAGGCAACTCTACAGAGACAAAAATTAGATTAGTGGTTGCCTGAAAGTAGATTAGTGGTTTCCTGGGGCAGGAGGGGAAGGTAGAGGAGAAAAGGGGAGTGACTACCCGTGGGTACAGGGTTGCTTAGGACTGGGGTTGGGAAATGGGAATTACTGCAAATGGGCATGAGGAATTTTGGGGAGATAATGGACACATTCTAAAATGGGATTGTGGTGATGGTTGCACAAACTCTGTACATTTACTAAAAGTCATTGAATTGTGTACTTAAAAAGCATGAATTTCATGGGATGTAAGTTATATTTCAGAAAAGCCTTAAAAGAAACAAGTAAAAAACACCTCTTTACTTTTGTGAATTCTTGCTCTGGCACATGACTGTCCTCAGTCAGGGAAATAGGGCTGGGAACTGGGAAGAGAGATACAGCTCTGAAGAAATTCAACTCACTGGGAAAATCGTGGCATGCTTGGGAGAAGGAGCAATGCTGTTGGACAGCTGGTGGGTGGGTGGGTGGGCTGGTTCATATCTCTCCATGTGGCTCTGACTTCCTAGCGCGCCTTTGCAGGGAGGCATCCATGAGCAGAGCCTCTTCCTGGTACCGCTCTTGGACAAACTTAGGGAGAGTGTGAGAGGGTGAGGAATCTGGAAATCAAAAGTTAGATTGAAATTTTATGTTATTGAGCACATTACTAGAGTGGGAAAGTTCTGGTTCTTGCAAGTAATAAATTATCAGGAGAGCTTAAGGGCTTTGGTACATGTGTGTGCAATATGAGCACATTCAGTCATTCTCATGCTCATGGACCCACAGATATTCGTGTAAGTTCACCTCATTCTCATATTCACCAACACATCCACTCAACTGCACACATATCTGCACGTGTACGTTCCCATGCACACACCAGTTGAAATATCATATCTCTCTACTTCCACTAGCATGAAGGCTCCACAGCATCAATGTAAAGAATATGTCATTCTTTTCTGGTGTATTCCTAGTGCCCAGGACAATAATATCTGGCACAGCATAAGTGCTCAGTAAATGTTTTTAAAAACTGGATGCTCATCATATTCACAACTCCATGCCTACCCCTTCAAATATATTCTCATTCTCTTTTTACCTCTCTCTCTGAAGTGCGCGCGCGCACACACACACACACACACACACACACACACACACACACACACACACAGTCTCTTAGACGAATCTCCCTCTTTGAGAGACAGTGTATCAGCATCTCAGTCCAATCAGGAGTTAGAAACCACACAGTAGGTTAAACACCATAGGGGAGTTTAAAGAATTAGTAAGCTATGAGAAAACAGGAACTATGAGATATGAGTGAACTCTGTAAGGTCTCCCAGAGCTGGGAGAGAGTACTCAAGGAAGGACAAGCTTGGAAGGGGCTTAGATCTCATTGGAGAGGTGTGGTTCAACGCTCTGGATAATGGAGAAGTTCACTGGTTTGGCCAGGCTGGAGCCGGTCTACAATGGCTGGCAAGCAGGACGGAGTGGCCATCAGTAACAGGGGTGTGGGTGTGCAGAGGATGGGGGATGCTCCCGGCTGTAAGTGGACCAGATGGAGGACCCGCAGAGAGAATCAGGGTGCCAGCAGGGGCAGGAGGACTTTGGGCACTGGTTTCCCTGTCTCGTGGGCCAGGCCAATGCCACAAGTTTGATGGGGCTGAGGGCAGACCTCCACCAGGTGTCCTCACACCCACACTACTGACCATCATCCTGCCCACCCCAAGCCAGAACCGTAGGAGAGCCACTTCCTCTTGCAGTGCCCCTCTAGCGCCCCCTACTGAAAAAACGTAACGTCATGCTCGCTTTAAAGGAGAAATGCTTAAAGGAGATGTCACTTATCACAGGGCATATGTTGGAGGGTGCATTTGGAGCTGAGAGGTAATACACTGAAAACCGGCAGACATCCCTGATAGCTTTAATAATGTGAATGGTAGAAGGAGAGGGGGAGTCCTTTGGTTCTCTGTGTGGAGAGAGCTTTCCCCAGCTTGGGTTTCTGTAAAGTGATGAACCACGATGTGGGGATCTTTATTTAGGCTTGAGATGAGCTGTAGCTGATCCCCAAACAAACAGGGCCTCGGGCATGTGCAGTTTATCTTTTTTTTCTATTATAGGGCAAATCAAGACCCAGACCTGGAGACCTGATTGAGATTTTTCGCCTTGGCTATGAGCACTGGGCCATCTACGTGGAAGATGACTGTGTGGTCCACCTGGCTCCTCCGAGTAAGAGTGGACACTCTATTGAAATGTTGATACCAAAGTTAGCAAAGCAAACAGAAATGCAGTTAGTTACTGTGCTCCTCAGCAGCTGCCCTTCTTTAGTAATAAAACACCTGAAGCTTTTCTGTACCTTTATTTACTTTGTGATGGAGATTTATCTCTGTTTACCGGTAACTAACTAGTGTCCTGCCCTAAAAGTGATACAAGTGTAAAGAGTGTCCCCCACGCCACCTGAGATCCTAGAGCACTCTTTCTTTCAAAATACAATCTAACCTGAGCCTCCATTTTGCATTGGCAACTGTTCAGCATCCTTCTTCATATTTCCAAAGATTCCCAGGGAAGGGTGCAGATGCTTATGTGTTCTGATTGCCACTTGTTTCTTATTGTCCCCAAACGCTGCTTCTGGCTTCCTGATCACCTTGGCACCTTCACTCCCTTTGTCTCCTTGCTGTTCCCACGTGCTCCAGGCTGCTTCACCCTAAATGTGGACACAATCCTCTTTTCAATTCTCAAGACAGTGTTAATGCAAGGCTGAGATTAAATTTGTGGTTAAAGTTTAGTGGAGATTTGATGGGAAAGCAGTGGTGATGACACAGGAAGATAACGACAGAATGAGAAACGACTTAAAATTGAATATTTAGAACCACTGGTCACAGGGGTTGCCTCAGCATTTGGGACCTGGTGGGATGGAGGGTTGGGAGATGGGGAGGGAGGGGGACCTGTTGCATACTCTTTGATGCCTTTTGAATTTTGCACAAGTGTTGCCATTCACAATTAAATTACAGAAGGGCACTGTACCAAAGACCTTTGGCCACAACTTGTTCGCAGCTCTCAACCCTGTGTCCTGTCCTCTTCCTTTTGTCCTGTCCTCCTCCTTTGGCCCAGTCTTCACCCCGCTAGGACCTCCCCACAGAGCAGAGTCCCTTTCTCATCTCTTCCCTTCTTTGTCCCAACCACACACACCCTTCTCCACTTCTTGGTCTGGAGCCCACCTGAAGAATATAGAAATTCACCTCCCCCTCCCCTTTCCAGAATAAGCACAAGAGCTTCCCTCTTGTATGGCCAGAGAGATGGTTAACAATTATGCCTCCTCCTCCATCACGTTTTTCTCTACAAATGAATTCTGCCATCGACTCCTGAATTGCCTACCACCAGCTTTTGTGAAATAAGCAGATTGTCTTCAAATGCATAAAAAAAAAGAACGTTTCTCACATTTGGATGACTTACAAAGTGAGAGGGCACACACATTTACATATCCATATGATTGTAGCAGAAAAACAGTCCTGGCTTTAAATGACCACCCACCTGGCCTTGGACAGGTTCCTGGCCTCTCTGGGTCTCTGTCTCCTTTAAGGATTGAATATGATAATGTAGTTTTCAAATGTTTCCTTTTTCAAAGCTGTGGAATCCTATTTTCAAAGAAACCCTTAACGAGAATCCCCATATTTGAGTAGAGATAAGGGCCATGTGGCTCTTGGTGGAAGCTGGTGGGAGCAGGCACCATTCAGAGCCCTGTCTGCTTAGCCTCATGGTCCCTACAGTGGAACCGCCATGACCGTGTGCATAACAGTCCCTTATTCAAAAACTGGCACTTGCATTAAGGGTGCTCATCAAACATCAGTGAGGGTTACTGAAGTCTAACTAGGAAACAAGACCCAAACCCTGGAACTTGGTCAGGCCAGTACAACACAGTCTGGGGATGCAACACAAGGCCCTTGTAGAGTTTAATAAGAAGAAGATAGCTGTGGTGCTGAGAGAGGGGAGTACACTGCTGGGCAATAGGCTTCTCAGGGAAGTTGGTCCTTCGCGGTTCATTTATTCCAACTCCCCCCCTCTGCTGTGCCTTTTGTTGATGGTGCAAATGATGGTCCAAGTGAAGTAGCTCGCCACTGCTGCCCCTTGCATCTCTCTAACTTTTGTCTCCGGTCTCTCTAGGTGAGGAACTTGAGGTTGGCAGCGTCACTTCCATCTTTAGCAACCGAGCTGTTGTAAAATACAGTCGCCTGGAGGATGTGTTGCATGGCTGCTCCTGGAAGGTCAACAACAATCTCGATGGGACGTACCTGCCCCTGCCCGTGGACAAGATCATCCAGCGTACGAAAAATATGGTCAACAAGATAGTGCAATACAGCCTGATCAAAGGGAACTGTGAGCACTTTGTCAACAACCTCAGATACGGTGTGGCCAGGAGCCAGCAGGTGTGGCCCCATTTGCTCTCATGAGGGCTTCTGGCTGAGCTTTCTTGAGGTTTCTCATGTCATTAGTGATCAGAGTGGTGATCAGGGGTTTTCTCATATTATTTGTTGTTCTAGTAGGGCCGTCTGTTTCTACAGGACTTTATGGTTCAGAAGGTATTTCCACCTCTGTAAACCCACGGAGGAGGGAAAAGGCTCTGGGATAATAATAAGGCCACCTGATTGGAATCCCAGCGTGGCTATTAACTTGGGTGATCTCCTTGGTCAAGTCACTTTTTTTCTGAGACCATTTCTTTCTTTGCAAAATGGAGATAGACAAAGGTAGATAATTTATCACCAAAGTTGCAAGCTAGCAGCCTGCAGGCCACATCTTGGATGTATATTATTTTTTAAAATTTGAATTACTGGCCAACATTTAAAAATATAGACATTTATATAAAAAGGATCTGGATTTCCAGGTTTTCTTGAACAACCAATTGACAAGGCCATCTGGCCAGTGTTCCTGATTGCCGAAACTGTGTGGCCTGGTTGTGGCTCTGTGGGGTGTGTGGGTGTAGGTGTGTCACCTAAGCTTCACTCACATTACCAGCCTGGCCCGTATTGCATTTGGCTCTGTGACCCCCTCCGCCCCCTGCCCCCCAGCCATGTAGGGTGGTGATAAATTAAATGTGGTACGAGATGTGTGAAAGAGCTTTGACAGCCTAAATATCTGTAACAGTTTCAGCTGCTCTTGCACTTGTTAATAGTTAATGCTGTGCTTGTTAAAAACCACATGAGATGAAGAGTTAAAGACGGAACATAATTTTTCTATTTTTTTTTTCTGTTTCTTGTGTTTTCTGGACAGACAGGGCTCCGATCCCAGTGTTGATCTCTACCATTGCTATCCCATCTCTCAGTGAGCTCTGACAGGCCCCCACCCACTCACTCCCCCTTTACTTTCTGCCTCCTCTACTAGCCCCTACTCCATTCTCGTGAGGCCTTGCTCCAGGGCCGGGGGCTCGGTGGTGTCTGGTATGAGGAATCTCCCATCCCATGAGCATTTGTGCATGAAGAGAAGACCCCAAGGACTGAGAGCACTGTAGGAGGCCTCTGAAGAAGGCAGGCCCAGAAGTCATGAGGCACAAGCCCAGAGCTTAGCTTGGACACTAATTCACTGTGTGGATCTGTCCAAGTGAATTCCCCTCCCTGACCCTCAGATTCTCCATTTGTAGAATGAGGGCCTCAGTGGCTGTGGCATTTTGAGATCCTTTGCCTCTGAGCCCCACACTGGAGGCAGACCCTGGGCTGAATGGCTCTGATGGAGGAAAGGGACCAGCAGCCCTGGATGTCACCCAGGTGAAAGGGAGTCCGTCTGCCTTGGAGGGCTGTCTCCAGCAATGCCGGCTGCTCTAGGTCTCTTGCGGCTCTAGGATTTTTGGCAATATGGGATAGCACAGGCTGCTTCCTCCTCCAGGCAGACTAGTTCCTGACGTGGGTAGATATAGAGGAGGGTGTAAGCCTCGGATTGTTACTAACTGCCCTGTGAACTGCTGTGCCTTGCAGGTAGAGCACGCCCTGAGGGAAGGAGCAAAGGCTGCAGGAGCCGTTATTTCAGCTGTAGTTGATAGCATAAAGCCCAAACCAGTGACTGCCTGAAGGTGTTGAAAACTCCAAGTAGAGGAAGAGCCACTGACACCAGCAAAGAGAACATGCTTTCTTTCCCCCCGACTTTCTCTTTCGATGGCCTCATTTAAGAAAATTGTGAACTTCGGGAAGAATCTAGAATGTATTCAATTACCTCCCCAGAAATACATCCAATATATGTGATCATAGACCCATGGAATCTCAGGTCAGAAAGAACTAATATGTATTGTGTATTATGCGCCAGGCACTGTGCTAGGCATTTCACATGCTTTTCTAATTTTACTGTCTTTGTAGGAATTTCTTAGGCTGACCCTAGTCTATAATGCTCCGATACCATCAGAAACATCCCACAAGCCTCTGCTTGATAATTTCCAGTAACAAAGAACTCTTTCCAGAAGTTCTTTTTATTGAACGACAATGTCTCTGACTTCTTTCCATTCTTACTAGTCCTGCCCTTTCCTACCCACAGCGTAGCTCAGGGGAGAACTGTAAGGAAAACTGTGACTTGCTATTCAGGACCAACCGTGCCTTAATCTAGGAGCACAATTCCCAAGAAATGTGTTTTCTTTTAAAAATTACACATCAACTTTACTCTATATTGTTTAAAAATCCTTGATTTAAACTTTAATTGATAAGACCATTTATCTTCCTTTTCTACCTTTAATTATGAGAAAATATGGAGTTTCTATTCTCACTGATTTCAGAAAAATATTTAAAATAGTTTAATCAATTGATCTCTACTGTGTGAATGAAGGAGAGGAAGGAGTGATTTTTGTGTTTTGAAGAATGTTGACATGTTGGAAGATCTGAAGTTATGACTGGAGATTGTCGTGTTAGTTGATAGTTGAAATCACCCAAGTAGGCTAGAGAAGGATTCTCTTGTGTCCTGTGGCTCTGGAAATGCCTAGAACATCTCTCCCCCCCACCAAAAACATCAGTTGAGTTCCTAACAGCTCTTCCTTCACTCTCTTTATTCATTATATGGTCTAGATTGAGATTTCTTTTGCAGCAAAACCTGAGTGCCAGGAATTTATATTTTATAAAGTATATTCCTTTTAGCTTTCAACTACTCAGTCATGTTTTAGTGAATCTGTTCATCTTAAGATGACTTCGAAATCATGGGCCATATTAATCTTTAATCCAACAAGCTGGATGATGCTTAACAAGTAACATCCTGACACCGAGGAATGTTTAGTAACTTCTAGACAAAGGACTCCTCCGTTTCTTGCTTATGTCTGGAAAAGACACTTCTCTGGCTTCTTTCTGGTTTGAACCCAGTAGGGTAGAGGCTCTCCAGAGCAATTAGAGCTTATGTTCTCTCTCATTCATCCAACTAACATTTTTGAGTGTCTACAAGTGCCGAGACCCCACCTTTGCCTGAGCCTAGTGGTCAGGGCTGACCATGAGAAGTTCTGAGTCTGCTGATAGGACACAAGGCACAATTGTGCATGGGGCAAAGACCACCTGCTGGACAGCAGTTCTTCCTACTTCCAGACTGTCCATAAAGCCGTGAGCTCTGAATGCACAACCCACACTTTGAAGACGAAGAGGGGAAGGTTTCTTAAAGTGCTTTTTTTTAAAAAAACAAATCTGTAGCAGCTCCTGCATGCTAGGATAGAAACCCACTTGGGTTAACATTTTTAGTCTTGCAGATGTAAGGCACATGCCCACTGTTGATGGGGAGGAGGAGAAAATCCTAAAGGAAAGTAATCCAAATGCAAATGTTTCTGAGATTAGTTAAATGCTGGTCTTTTGTTTGTGTGCTTATTTTTCACTTTTGGGGAGGCTGGTGAGTGGGGCAGTGGCATGTTACATGGAGAGTCAGATGACTTGAACATGCCATGTTCCTTAATGGTAGGGAGGCCCAGTATGAGTGGCACAGGAGCCAGCAGTGTCACATGCAATCCAGATATTTGCTTAATGATAGAAAGACTGACTTCAGGAAACAGTTCTGCAAAGATTATTACGGCCATAAAGCGGTCTGATTTTGCCTGCCAGGAGTGGGAGATAGGGAGTGGAGAACACGTCAGTCAGGGATGTCCACCAAAAAAAGGAGAAGAGTCCCCACCACTGGGGCAAAAGGCCAGATGCTGCAGGAGAACGGGCCAGAGGGGAGCCCTTTGAGACACCAGGTGTAGAGATAAGCTGCTCTCCAGTTACCAATTTTAAGTTTTTGTCTTATAATCACCATTTTTTTTTTTTTAATTTTTAAGGTTTGTTGTTAGCTTTGCTTGGGGAACAAACAGAGGAACCAGTGCCCATGGTTTGTACTATCCAAGAAGGTTGCAGCTGTGGAGAAAGGAGGCTCAGGGGCCACCAGAGGTGCCCATAGGGAACAAGCAGCCCTGGGAGGTTCCGTGTTGATTTAACACACAAGCATCCTTTGGTGTCCTCTGGAACATGTTGAGAGAGAACTGGACTTCCTGCAGTCATGAAAGAAGCTTCATGGGAGCTTGGTCAAAAAAGTAAGATTTTAAAGAGGAGGGTAAATCTGTAGGACTTGACGTTTATATCACACATAGACAAGCACAGCACAAGGGGAGTCGGGATTGGGCACACAGCCCTCTGGTGATCATAGACCATTTTGATCCCCACACAGTTCCTGTTGAAACTTTTGTCACTTTAGCAGAATAATGAATGGTTGTACAAACTCTAAGAAGGCTGTTTGAGCAAAGTTCTGTTCTATCAAAGTTTATATTCCCAGTGCTTTTGAGGCCAACTTTCAGCTGGGCAGGATTGTTAATGAGAAGCCAACTGTTTATGAACCCCACACTGCTGCTTGGTCCAGAGCAAGTGTTTTTTGTTTTGTTTTGTTTTGTTTTGTTTTTCCTTGCTTGACTATAGTAGTTGTTCATTTAGTTTAAAAAATTTTTTGTGACTCAGATTATTCATTTCTCTAGGTGAAATATGAAAAGATGAATTTTTACATTTGTTTTAAAAAAGATTATTTAAAGTCCAGCTTCAGAATTAAAACATCACTGAGTTTACAGCAAGATGAGGGATGCGTTGTAAATGATAAATTTTGGGTTCTTCCAGTTCTGCTTTGGTAGAAGGGCTTTTGAAAAAATGAGTGGAGGCCACAGGTTTCCTGTCTTTTTGTCTTGATGAAAAGTGGCTACCCCCAACTTTACTTGAACCCACGAGAAATGGTCAGGGTTGGCTGTGGGTTCTAAGTCAGAAATAAAAGGAAACTGTGTTCTCCATCGATTTTCCCGAGCAGTGGCTTCCAAACTTTTCTTTAGCTACAGAACCCTCTCTTCAGGCATGATATCATTGAGCTGCCCAATGTAAAAGAGGGATAAAAATGGAGCAGCTCTGGGTGAAACAGGGCCCATAGCTTCCTGCAGACAGCCAGAGGGGCATCTGCTAGACTGGATGCCCTTGCAGATATGCTCTGCTGGTAGTTGTTGGGAAAAAATAATGACAATAGTGGCATTCGTCGAGTGTTTGTGCTGTTCCAGGTGCTGTTTTACATGCTTTAGAAACATCTCTGTGAGGACCTTCAATCACCCCATGGCTATGAGTTCATTTCCATTATTTCTACTCCAGGCTTCGTGGCTCTCTTAAACAGACTTCCCCACTCACCCAGCTCTGTCCAGTGCTTTAACTGGGTAAATGTTTATAGCAGTAATGTCTCCACTTGGTGGAATGGGGAAATTGAAATAAAGAGCTTATTTATAAATGAACTCAGATATGAATAGGGGAAGAGGGTAGTTAAAGCCCAAAGATGTACCACTATAGGGAAAATTTGGGCAGGGGCAAAGGGCTGTGCCACCCATGGGGTTCACTAGCAGGGGAGAATCAATTGTATGTAACCTTAACATAAGGCCTTTGCTAGTAGGCGAGTAGTAATATATTATTAATGAGTAGGATAAACTTTTTAAACCCATCTATGGCACCTCTGGGATGGAAGGTCTCTGCAGAGTATAGACAGTGAGCTGTGATTACCCACATTCAGTATCTGCTCACAAGAGCCGAAGCAACAAGGTGTGCCCTCTTTATGGGGGGTGGAGTGTGAACTCAGTCCAGGGAGGGACTAGGGAGCTATGGAACATCAAACCTCTTCAGTACTGATCAGCTTTCTGGGATTAATGCAGCGCAGAGACCACCAACCTTGGGGCTATAGCAGAGCTTGCCTGGATGGTGAAACCCATCAGGAGGGCAGCTTTGGTGTCTCAGGGAGACCAGTCTGACACAACCATAGGCTTTGCCACCACCTCGGGGGGCATATAGCAAGTTTCTGTAAGTCTCGCTCAAATGCGGATGCTGAGGGTTCTGTTCTCCCTTCCTGCTACGTCCTGTGGGTGGGTGTCGAGGGCAGCCCTGCAGCACCTCCTCCAAAGTCCTAGGGCTTCAGAGGGCAATAGGAAAACAGTGTCCCAATAACTGTCTATAGGTCACTGATAAAACAACCTTTTAGGGCCTCACACTCAAGACTATTACTCTGCAAGGCTGAGCTCAGGGTGGGGTGGGGGAAGCTTGTCAAGGTTTGTTCATCAAGAATATACACCCAGACTCCAAACATGAGAAGCCTGGCAGATATACGGTAATAAGACAAGTGTGGAAAGAAAAGGCATATATGGCACTATCGATCTGTCAGTCTCTGAAAATGGGAAAAGAACCTGCTAGAGACTTCATTAGTCTCATCTCTTTAGGCATTCCGAGAGCCACAAGTAGACCTGTCTAGAATTCCCTTAGTTGCAAAAAAGAGAAAACTCAACAAAATAGCTTGTGCAAAATGAGGAATTTACAGATTTAAGTGACTATCAAATCCTGAGTAGAAAACAGTACACCATGAAGAGGGCTTCATGACATCAGCTTCACAATAACATGATGACTTGGTTCTCTAGACTCATGTGATTATCGTGGAGAAAGAAGTGAAAGAGTCAGGTAGATGGAAGCAGCACACGACCACACTACACTTCACGATTTTATGCCTTGCTCTTCTTCCTTCAGTGGGACCTAGACTTTTCTCTGGTGCAAAAAAGCTGATCCTTCTGGCTAGACTCGTGGCTGGGATTCCTTGGAGAAGCTTCATAGGTAGTGAGACACATGGGTAACGCTTGTTAACAGATTTTTTGCCCTTAGGTTATTTCATAGGAAATATGCATTTTGTGGTTTACAGTTTTTGTGGTTTCAGTTCAGTCCAGCATTATAGAGGATCTACTGTGGCAGGTCAGGCTCCCTGGGCAACAGACTCTGAGGCTGAGGTTTGTGCACATAAAGTTTACTGGGGCAAGTGAAGGAAGCAGGATTAGGCAGAGGGAGAAGTTGAACTGTGATGCAGTCACAGAAAAGGTTTTAGCCAAACTATGGGGAACTCTGGAGCTGAGATGGCCCTGAATTGAAGTGAGAGGACCAATCTTTCACACCCCTTCATTTATTAGTCTGTGGATGCAGGCTGGAAGGAAGGAAGGAGGTGACCCTCCCAGAGAGAGACTCAGCTGAGAGTTTCCAGCCATCAACCCTCCTGGCAGTTGGAAGAATTTGTCCTTCAGTCCTGAAGGCTGTGGGCAGTGGACAGCACACCACATATGTAGGCAGCACACAACAGTATCCACTACACCTACCACTTTTGGGCACTGTGTACGTTTCTGGTGATTACACGATAAGAAAAGCACTGCTTGAGAAATTCATGCTCTCGAGGAGACACCCACATGAGAGAAAAACCACACTATTGCTGTCCTCTGCTTACATTATCAATGCAATTTTGTAGGCAAATATAAAAACAATTTTTTTTTCCTTTTTGTCTTTTTTCGTGTCCGGCAACGGATCGCAACCCTCAGTGTCGCGCCCATACCGGACCGGGACCGGCAATGGGATCGCAACCCTCGGTGTTGCACCCACACCTCACTCAGCCAGTGAGCGGGAACCGGTCTGTATGTGGGATCCAAACCCTCGGCGGGAGCGCCACCGCACTCCCAAGCGGCGCACTGTAGCAGTGCGCCACCGGGCTGGCCCTAAAAAAACAATTTTAATTTGGGGTGTTTGGATTTTACTCACCAATGTAAATGTAGCTGACAGGACTTTCTTTAAAGCCAAGTAACTAGGCTGTGCAGAAAAGTAACTTAAAAAATACAACTTCGCCTCTATTTAGAGTCCCAATTGTGCCTGATGGCAGACAGCATTGGTAAACTTAGTTGTTTCAGGTTAAAATTTAGCCGTTTTGGAATATTTTCTTCTCTTTCTTTTTCTCAAGAATAGTGCCTAAGTGACACAGGAGGAAGGTGGAATCTGGCCTACCACTACCTTCTGTCATATGCTTGCGTCTGATGCAATATAACTCATCCTTTCATGGGCGGTGGCTGTCCAGCTATCTTCTGGTCTTTTCCCAAAGATGCAGTTCAGACTATGGTCCACTAGGGTGCACCCTCCCAGAGACTTTGAAACCCCTTCAAGCCACCCGTTTTCTTTATCTTTAAAAATTTTTTAAAACATCTTTATTAAAATATAATTCACATATCACACAACTCACTCAAAGTGTACAGTTCAATGGTTCTTATCATACTCAGAATTGTGCAACCATCACCTCTATTTTTAGAACACTTTCATCCCTAAAAAGACATCCTGCTCCCCTTTAGCCATTATCCTCAGTCCTCCAGCCGTAGTAGCAACCACTAGTCTAACTTCTGTCTTTATAGATTTCCCTATTTTGTATATTTCATCTAAATGGAATCATGCAATATATGGTCTTTTGTGACTGGCTTAATTCACTTAGAATGATGTTTTCAAGCTCCATCCCTGTTTAGCGTGTATCAAGGCTTCATTTAAGCCATCAGTTCTTAGCTTATTGGTTCTCATGGGCCTTAGAGGCTTGGGATTGTCATCACATTTTTTCCAGCAAGTAGCCATCTTTAGTCTGCTGCTTCCTTACCTTTGTGCAGGGAAACATCTAAGCGAGAGTGCTGCCAGTGGATAGGAGCAGTGCACAGGTCCCTTCTATTCTCAGTTAATCAATTGGGGGGGGCTGTACCTAGCATATCTGTCACCTGGATTAGGTCATGTTTTAATCATTATGCTTATATGCTTCAACTCCACCCCCTGACCCCCACACTCTTCGGGGAAGTGGAAGAAGCAGCTGCACAGTATCCAGAGATGTATTCTGACTGACCCATTCCCTGTAAGTAACCATCCATCAATAATAATAATAATGATAATGATAATGATAATAATAAAACAACTCCTTGGAAACCATATGGAATTGCCTGCTTCATTCTTTGGTCTCAGGATGCCTTCTGGGTGTGGTGGGCATTGTACTTTTAGCTCACACTTGGACATCTAGTCTGCTATTTAACCCACCTAATGAGTTTTCACACTTAGAGTTTGTATTCTCCAGATCTATAACTTCTGTTTGGTACTTTTTAATATTTTCTTTCTCATTGTTGAAATTCTCTGTTTATTCATGCATTGTTCTCCTGACCTCGAAGAACATCTTCATGGTCATTCTTTTGAATTCTCTGTCAAGGTAAATCACATATCTCCATTTCATTAGGACTGGCTTCTGGAGACTTGTTCCTTTACTTGGAACATATTTCCATGTTTCTTCATTTTGCTTGACTCTCTGTGTTGATTTCTGTGCACTAGACAAGACTTCTGCCTCTCCCTTACTTGTAAAGCTGGGCTTGTGTAGATGTCCCTCACCAATCAGCCTGGCCACAGATTCTAGATGTCTCTTAACTCTTTGTGTTTGTACAATCTGTAATATTTGTTCTTAGTGGCCCCCAGGAGATTAGGGTGTGCCAAGTCATGCTAGTGCCCTCAGACAAGTGAGATAGAAGTCAGTCGCACGGGATACAGCTGGAAAGGTTGGGGTGTTAGATGTGTATCCCAATTTCTTTTTTCCTCTGGAAGAAGCTGAGATCTGGAGTTTGTCTCCTACTCATCCTGCCATATGCCAAGGAGAAGACCCATGGCAGGTGCCTGCACTCTCATTCAGACTGCTCACTCTGAGCCTGGGGAGCCTGGGCAGCCTAGGGAAGATAGCAACTGAAGGTATGCAGGTTCAAAAATCACCTTCTTGTCTCTGTGGTCTAGGAGACTGGATAACGCAGAGTCCCGTCAAACGCCACAGCTAGGTAATTTAGGAGGCAGTACTCAGGTGAAGGATTTAAAAGTTGGGGCACTCCAAGTGCACAGAAATTTCTTTCAGGGAGAGTCTGCAGACCTGGATTTCTTGCCAGAGCAAGAGAAAGGCAGGAAGTCATAGAGAGTGCCCACATTCCTGTTCAGGCTTACTGAGGTCTCATGACCTCCTAGAGAGAGTCCGAAGACATAGATTTATCAATGCAGGAAGTCAGGGAAGGAGCAGGGAGTGGCTCACTTCTGCTCAGGCTCACAGAGGTCTCACAACTTCCTTCCAGGGAAAGATTGCAGGCCTGGATTTAACAGTGGAGTAAGACAGGAAAAAAGGCCTGGGAAGTGCTGTCCCTCCCATTGAGGCTAAAGGAAGTTTATTCTTTATTTTCCCCATAGGCTCCTAGATGCAGGCTTGTTAGAAGTCAGAACCTCAAGGAGCTGCTGGAAAAGTGCTCAGACAAATTCATTCCAGGGAAAAGCTGGAAGCTGGGCTGATACTGGGGGCTACAGCAGTCAGGAGTGCTCATGCAGTTCAAAACCCCCTCTTTGAGCTTTGTGCTTCAGGGAAGTGCTCCAGTGCCAAGTACCAGCCACTCTCAAAGCAGGATGATTTAAGAGTCCAATCTTCTAGGCAGTTACCAAAAATTTGGGGCTCCATATGTGTGGTACAAACCCTTCATTCCTCAGGAAGAAGTTGGGAGTTGGAGATTCTTTCCCAATTGTAAGGCTCTATGCTTAGGATGGGGTTTGCACACAAGTGTATCTCCACTTCTACCCATTTTAGTGTGAATATTTTCTTAGTTGTCCAGTATGCAGGAGTGTTTCAACAAGATTCTGGCTTTCTCTTGGAGAAAGTTGATCCATGTGTAGGTGCTTATATGGTGGGTCCACGGGAGGAGGGATTGTCAGGAGACTCCTATTCTGTCATGTGGCTGACATCACTCTCCCATTTAACATTTTATTCAAGTAGAATACTTTTTTGGTTTAGGGTATAAAGTCAAATTATTAGCCATTTATTTTCATTTAGTTAGTTATGCTATTTGTTGTATAATGTTTTATTTCGCCCAGTGATTTATAATGCCAAAATGACATATTAAGTGTTATACCTATTATGGTCTGTCTCTGGGCTTCCACTATTATGTAAATGCATCTTCTATTACTGTGTTGACTACTGTATAATAAAATTCAGCATATGATCCCATAGACCAGCCAGCCCCCCTTAATCCATGATCCCCCTTTTTTTGAATCAGTTTATTACTAATTTCTAGCTAAAGTTGTAACTATTTTTCAAGTTCTTCCAAAGGCAGATGGGTTTCCATTATAATTACTACATCAATTACTCTACCAATTAATTGGAGAAAATTGTTATTTTTATTACTATTTAAACTTTCTTTTCAGAAACCTCTAGGTATCTCAAATTATATAAATAATCTGTTATAAGTCATTTAAAGCATTATGGTTTTCTTCATGTTTCTTATATAATTAATTATAGGTATTTTATATTTAGTAATTAAAGTGCTGCACTTGTAAATGGGATCCATTTTTCCATCTTTTTATTTCTTTATTTTTCAAATTTACCCTGTATTTAGAAATGATCTTAGTCTTTTTCTCTATTTTGCTCTGTGGTCAACAGCCAATCCCTGGATTCCTTAAAACGGTGTCACTTTCATGGAAGTATCATCCTGTTGTGCTTTTGTGGAGACTTTTCTTCAAGGAAAAATACAATAATAGAAATAAACACACAAAAATGAAAAGACATTGAATAAGCGTCCATGTCCTGCCTTCCGTAGAACAAGCTTATCTTTCACCCACCAGCTTTGACATAAACCATGATCTCTTCCTCGAGGGTTTGAGTAAATCTTGTGAAGAAAACAGCCAAGCTCCTGTGGTAGGATCTGGGATGGCTGCTTGGATAATTTTACTCTTATCCTTGGACATCAAGGCATTGGCCAAAGGGGTTTAGGAAAAGGCAAGGGAAGCACAGAAAAGTTTTAGAACTCGTTCCCAGTCTTCATCACTTTAAAATCCCCCCCCCTTTTTGCCACTCCTTCCCCCCTGCTTTTTCCAACACTTTTATTCCCAATAAAAATCAGATGGACTAAATCTCACAGGCAACACAAAAGGACTCCTTTCCCTCATCTGTGAGAGGAGCTTTTGTTCTCTACACAATCTCCCGCAGACTCTTCAGTGACCTGGAAGTCATGCATATAGGAACCAGCAGTCCCAGAAGCTCACAGGTGCTCACTGGGCTGAAGGGCATTAGAGTCTGGAGGTGAAAATCTGGTGTTTGCATCTGTGCATGTTTGTGAAATGCCTCAAGGGATGTGTGTGTCACACTTCAGCAAGAAGGGCAGAGGACACCTAATTTTGGCCACTTCACCACTAAACCTACTGGTGCAGAGCTGATGCGTGTGATCCTAGAACCTCAGGGGACATCTGAGGCCAGTATGGGAAGGGATGAGGCTGTACCTAAATCAAAGGCACAGACCACATGGACATAGCCTAAGTCTAAGCCAGCCTGGGGGACTGTGGCCCTAAATGGTGTTCCTCATCACAGACCTGTAACTCCCCTGAGAGACTGCTAGGAGGTTTACTCACTCATATTCCACATCGTGGTTGGAGTCAGGGAGAGGCTGATTCTTGGTTTCGGGAAGGAGGAGGAAAACAAAGTCAGTGAGGATGGAGAAGGCTCCATAGATGATCCAGGGCAGGTGGGGAGAGCACACCATTAGCATCATCAAGCGGGGAGCCAGGGCTGCCCCGATTCTACCAACAATTCTAGTGATTCCCATAGCTCTTGCCCTTGGGGTACAAACAACAATATGAAACAATCTGGTAAAAATCCACACGTAGAATCGGTGTGTGATCATTTTGTGTTAATTATGGGTAACAGCATAGCATAACAGAGACACCTTAGTGTGCCCCACTTCACCTCTGCGGCAGGGCCACGGAAGCAGTTTTCTCAAGTCTTTTTGGAGTCATATAGATAGCAGTTTTCTTTAAAATCACACATTTTTCTGAGATACTTCCAGCCACTTACGATAAAATCTGTTTAAAGTTCTACTTTTTGAAAATTCTGGTTTTCAGTATCTTCTCAAAGTCAGCGTTAGACTTTGATCTGCACATTCTCTGTGAAGTAGCTCAAGTAAATCTTCATGATCTGCTTACAAAGGTGAAAGGCTTTTTAAATTCTTCTGTGGAAATAATGGAAAGCAAGTGCTTTGTTAAGTGCCAATTTTTGATTAAGAGTTAAAGAAAACAATACCAAGTTTAATGAAAAGAAGAGTAATATGGTGTAATCCTTCCCTTTTGGTGACTGATGTCCCGTTTCATGCAGATCATACCACAAATTCACACTGAAAATAAGTTATCTGAAATGCGGGCAGAGTGGGTAGTGATGGAGACAGAGGAGTAAGCCAGGGGTAAGTTCATATAGAAGTTTCTTTTTATTGCCTTGTTGATTCATTCAGATAGCATTTGTGAAAACCTTTGCTGTGCTAGTTCCAGGAACACAGTAATGTGTAAGACAAGGTTCAAGGATCTTACAGTTCAGTGAATGAGAGAGAGTACATAAAGAACTGCACTCTGGTACTATGAATATGTGTGTGCATGTATGTATATATGTGTATATATGAGATATACAATGTGCTGTGGAAGAATTGGACACAAAATATGGGAGAAAATGTCACCTAGACTAGGACTAAAAGTTCTATCAAAATGTATACCTCATTGAGGTGTTATCCATTTAATATACAGCTTATCCTTTAAAAGTATATGATTGAGCGGATTTTAATCATTCAAAGAGTTTTGCAACCCTCACCACTATCTCATTACAGAAGATTTTCATCACCACACAGGAAATCATACCCATTTGCAGTAACTCCCCATTTCTTATTCACCCACTGCCCATAGCGACCATTAATCCACTTTCTGTTTCTATGGATTTGCTTATTGTAAACATTCGATATAAATTGAATCATAAAATACTTGGTCCTTTGTATCTGGCTTCTTTCACTTAATGTTTCAAGTTTTGCACATATTGTAGCACATACTAGTCTTTCAATTCTTTTATGGCTGAATAACTATTTCTCCACTGTCTGGATATAATAAATTTTTGCTAAGTCATTCATTGATTGATGAATGTTTGGATTATTTCCACTTTTTGGTTATTATAAATAGTGCTGGTATGAATATTTAAGAAATCATTGCAAAATCCAAAATCACATACGTCTATGTTGCATTGTAAGAATTTTACATTAAGGCCTATGAATAACTTTTAGTTTATAATTTTCATAGTGTAGTGTAAATGTCAAAATTTATTTTTACTTGTGGATATCCAGTTGTCTCAGCATCATTTTTTTTTTTTTTTTTTTTTTTTGTCCTTTTTGAGACCGGCCGCACCGCGCTCAGCCAGTGAGCACTGTGAGCGCACCGGTCATCCCTATATAGGATCCGAACCCGCGGCGGGAGCGCTACTGCGCTCCCAGTGCGGCACTCTCCCGAGTGCGCCATGGGCTCGGCCCCTCAGCATCATTTTTAAGAAAGACTTTACTCATGAATTTTCTTGTCCCCTTGCCAAAAATCAGTTAATCATAAATGTTATGATTCAATTCTTGATTCTCGATTCTCTCTACATATATGCATGTATATATATGTCTATCCTTATATCCTTATACAATAATTGACACAGTCTTGATTGCTGCAGCTTTGTAGGAAATTTTTAAATCAATAGGTTTTTTTGACACCCAGCTTTCTCCTTTTCTTCAGGTCTTTTTTAAAAATCTATTTTATTACAACAAGTAAACGGAAAGGACATTCTTGGGGGGGAGGGGAGAGAGGGAGGAGGGCGGGAGGTGTCGGTGATGGGCCATAATAATCATATACATTGTATATTGACAAAATAAAAATTTTAAAAAAAAATCTATTTTATATCTCTTTAATTTCCATATTAAAACAGAAAATGGCTTGGGAATGATGTCAGCAAGACAGCTGACAAGAATGCCTTCATGCTTATCCCCTTGACAAAGGCAGCCAAAACAACAAATAAAAAACTACACTGTGATGAAAATAAAGGATGATACAGGAGTACATCAAACTAGTAGCAGAAACGCTGTAGAGCACAGATACTTAGGATAGCCATATAGAGAATGGAAGGAAACACCTGGCTTCCACTAGCTCATCCCAGAGCTGGGATCAGCTGGGAACCAGGTGAAACTTCTCCCTAGGCAGAAAACGTAAGCAAGAGGACCCCAGCATCCCCCATCAACACCTTAGACACCTGCATCCCTCACCACTGGGGAGCCCTGCAGTCCTCACAGGCACTAAGCCCAGCTGAGGGAGCTGCCTGGAGTCCACACAATTGTGCTCTCCCTAGAGAAAGAGCCAAGACTGTGCCCCTTCCCTGTGTCCTGTGCAGCTACTGAACTAAATCATCCTGGAACTGGAACAATTGCTGGAGTGTGTCCTGCTCTAAGGATGAGTAGCCATGGCATCCTTCCATCCCTGAGGCTTAGCCACTGCCAAATTACCCCCTCCTGGTAGCTAGACATACAAGCACAGAGCTGCTATTACACACTACCTGATGGGGCCAGGCAGCTTGGAGCTGCTCCACCTATCACTCCCAGTTGCTGCTGCACTCTGCTCCTTGGGACTCAAGCTGAAGCTATTCACTCCTTCTTGGGGAAATGTGCCTTGGCAGAGCCATTCCATCTACCTTTCCCAGTCACTGCTTCTCCCTGCCCCTAAGGGCATGAGCTGAAGCTGTGCACTGCCTCTCAAGGAAATGATGCCTTGGTGGAGCCACACTGTTTATCCTTCCAGTTGCTCCTGCCCCCTGTCCACCTGTGCCAGAGCTGAAGCTGTGCTCTGCATCCTGGGGAAACAGTGCCTTGGCCATTAAGAGCAGTCACAGCCCCTTGTGTCTGAACTGAAGTGGTACTCTGCCTCCTAGAAAAATAGTTCCTTGGCTGCCCAGAGCAGTCACTCCCCCCACCCCCTGTCCACCGCCCACCTATGTTGAAGCAGCAGCCTGCCTCCTGGGAAGCAATGCCTTGGCTGCCAAGTGCAGTCACACACCCCTTTAGCTAAGCTGATATGGCACCCTGAATCCCAAGGAATGGTGCCTTGGTAAGCAGTGCATTACCTAGTGGGAAATCAGTGCCTTGTCAAGCCAAGAAGTTGCAGATCCCAGGCAGAGCTGATGTGGGAAAAAGAGCAATGACTGAGTAGGGAGGGAAGAAGGGAGGGAGGGAAGGAAGGAAGGAGGAAAGGAAGGAAAGGAAGGAAAGGAAGGGAGGAAGGGAAGGAAGGAAGGAAGGAAGGAAGGAAGGAAGGAAGGAAGGAAGGAAGGAAAGAAAGAAAGAAAGATAGAAAAAAGAAAACTACAGGTCAATATCCCTAATGAACATAGATGCAAATATACTTAAGAAAATACTAGGGGACTTCTGGAAAGAGGGCAGGCTGAAGGTACCCAAGACTCATTCCTCCCACAGAGGAAGACCACAATGGGCCCACAGCCACCACTGCCACAGTTGCAGCCATCATTGCCTGGTTCCAGAACCATTGCTTGTCTCCATTCAGAGAAGTTCTTGCAGAGCAGCCATCCCACAGGTGGCACTGGCAGCCTGCTACCACTGTCATGCTGGTGGTCCACTGCAGCCACTGCCTTTGCACAAGTGGACTGTTGCAGCCACTCCACCATGCGGGCAGCCTACCACTATTGCACACATTGCTGCTGTGCGTATGGCTAATGCACCCACTGATACTGCACCAGTAGCATCCTACAGTCACCACTGCTGCATGGGCAGGCCACTGAAGCCACCATCACAGCCACTGCCACAACCATTGCCACCTCAGCAGCAGCCACCACCACTGCAGTAGCCACTGCCACCAAGCAGGTGGGCCACTGACCACTCAACTGCATTAAAACAAGGAGGGTCACCAGCAGAGCCCCAGGAAAGAGGTGAACAAGTGCAGACCCTCAACCCAGTGGCCCAATCCACAGGGGAAATTATGTTGCCCCCTTGGTAGAACACCTGGGGGTGGGAGCTATGTGTGAAGCCCACACAACTGCCTTGATACTAGGAAAAACACATGTGAAAACCCCAGAGAGTGAAGAAACCCAGGATACCAAAATAGAGTAAATTCCCAGCCACCACCAACCCATACTCAAACTGGGGGAAGAAAGGGCCCAGGAGGAGCCTCTGTCTGTAGGGAAGAGGAAAGAGAAACCCAGGCTAGGATCACACATTCAAACTGAGGAGTTCCAGTATACTCCAGTGCACCTGCCAGGGTCATAGGATGCTAGCCAGGGTGCCAACAAGCCTGCCCAAGATCACCCACCTCAGCCAAAGAGTGACAGGGCAACCAGATGCCTCTCCCAAAAACTTGAGAGCTCACCAACATCCTCAATGACCCACCACAGTGTGACCAACCTTAGCAAGGATTCACTAAGTGCTCCAGTGTCTAGGCCATGAAGGCACTCATATGGAATTCCGACATTGAATACAGCTAAAGTAACCACACAAGGAGTACACTACTAAGGCCACCCAGAATTAATACTAAAACACCTTACTCGATGGTCAATATAAAAAACAACTATAGGCAGGAGTCTCTCTCCTCAAAAACAACTCCAGATTAACAGAAGCAACCACTCTTCCAGATGACCAAACATCAACATAGGAATACTAGAAATATGAAAACAAGAAAACATGACACCACCAAAGAATACTATAATTCTCAAGTACCAGACCCATGAAGCAGGAAAACACTGAAATGATGAAAAAGAAATTTCAAGCAACAATCTTAGGGAAACCCAAAGAGATAAAAGAAGACGGGGTTAGATGATACAATGAAACAAGAAAAAATATCCAAGATATGAAAGAAGAAATTTACAAAAAGATAGATACCAAAATAAAGAATGTAGCAGAACTCCTGGCACTGAATGACTCATTCAATGAAGTAGAAAACAAAACTAAGAGCTTAAGCAGCAGGCTAGAGCAAGAAAAAGAAAGAATTTCTGATCTCAAAGACAGTATTTTTGAAATAACCCAGGCTGACCAAGAAAAAAAAAAAAGATAAAAGAATTTTTAAAATGAAGAAAATCTATGAGAGCTATCAGACAGCATTAAACACACAAACATCTGAATCATGAGTGCTCTGGAAGAGGAAGAGAATGGAAAAGTCATTTAAAACCTATTCAATGAATTAATAGCAGAAAATTTCCCTGGTATTGGGGGAGATATGGAGCATTGGGAGAGATATGGCCTTCCAGATCCAAGTACCTCAAATATCCCCAAACATATTTAATCCAAAAATAGCATCTATGAGACATATTATAGTTAAACTGACTTTTGAGTGTCAGAAAGAAAAGAGAAAATCCTGAAAACAACAAGAGAAAAGCATCAAGTCACCTGTAGAGGAATACCCATCAGACTAATAGCAGACTTTCCACCAGAAACTCTAAAGGCCTGAAGAGAATGGAATGATATATCCAAAGTACTAAAGGAAAAAAACCACCAGCCAAGAATACTATACCCAGCAAGGCTATCCTTCAGAAATGAGAGAGAAATAGTGTATTTCTCAGACAAACAAAAACTGCAGGAGTTCACTACCACACAACTGGCCCTACAAAAAATCCTCAAGGGAGTTCTGCATCTGGAATCTAAATAACAATAAATGCCACCATGAATACAAGAGAAAGAACAAACTCTACCAGTGGAGCAGATATGAAAATGAGAAAGAAAAAGAAATTATATCTTACCTCTAAAAACCAATGAACACTGAAGACAAACAATAAAGGGAAGAAAGGAAAAAAAGATATTTAAAACAACCAAATAAAAATCAATAAAATTCCAGGAGTAACACAATACCTTTCAATAAGAATCCTAAAGCTAAATAGATTGAATTCCCCACTCAAAAGACTTAGACTGGCTGATCGGATTAAAAAGCTAGACCCAACTATATGCTGCCTACAAGAAACTCACCTCACCTATAAAGACGCACACAGTCTAAAACTAAGAAATGGGAAAAGATATGCCATGTAAATGGAAGCCAAAAAAAGAGTAGAAATAGCTATTCTAATATTGGATAAAATAGACTTTAAACCAAAAACTATAAAAAGAGACAAAGGAGGCCATTACATAATGATAAAAGAATCTATTCAGCAAGAAGACATAACAATCATAAATATATATGCACCCAATCTAGGAGCACCCAGATATACAAAGCAAACACTATTAGACCTCAAGAAAGAGATAGACCCCAATGCAATAATAGTTGGGGACCTGAACCCCCCTCTCTCAGAACTGGACAGATCATCTAGACAACAAATCAACAGAGAGACACAGGATTTACACTACACTTTAGACAAACTGGATTTGGCAGACATCTACAGAAGATCTCATCCAGCAACTATAGAATATATTTTCTTCTCTTCAGGACATGGAACAATCTCCAGGATAGAACTTGTTAGGTCACAAATCCAGTCTAAAAAAAATTTTTTTAATTGAAATCATATCAAGAATCTTTTCAGACCACAATTAATTAAACAAGGAACCAATAACATGCAAACATGGAAACTATACAAATAAATGGAAATTTAACAAAATTCTCCTGTGGGTCCAAAAATAAATTACATAGGAAATCAAAAAATTTCTTGAAACTAATGAAAATAAAGACATATCATACCAAAATTTACAGGATACTGCAGAAACAGTACTAAGAGGGAACTTTATTGCAATAAGTGCTTACTTCAAAAGAACAGAAATATTTCAAATAAACAACCAAATGCTGCAATTCAAAGAACTGGAAAAACAAGAACAATGTAATCATGAAATTAGTATGCAGAAAGAAATAATTAAGATCAGAGCAAAACTAAATGAAACAGAGACCCAGAAAACAATACAAAAGATCAATGAAACAAGAAGTGATTTTTTCAGAAGATAACCAAAATAGACAAACCATCAACTACAATAACGAAAAAAATGAGAGAAGGTTCAAATAACAAATATCAGAAATGAAAAAAGAGACATTACAACCAATACTACAGAAATAAAAAAATCATTAGAGACAATTATGAACAGCTCCCTACAAAAAAAATTAAAAACCTGGAGGAAATGGATAAATTTCTGGACACATACAAATTGCTAAGACTGAACCAAGAAGAAATAGAAAACCTGAACAGATCAATAACAAGTAACAGGATTGAAGCAGTAATAAACAGTCTCCCAATAAAGAAAATCCTGGGACCAGATGGCTGTAGTGCTGAATTCTATCAATCCATTAATGAGGAATTAATACCAATCCTTTTCAAAGTATTCAAAAATTTGAAACAGAGGCCATTCTTCCAAACACATTCTATAAGGTCAGCATCACCCTGATGCCAACACCAGACAAAGATACAACAAAAGAAGAAAACTATAGGCCAGTAATCTTAATGAACATGGAAGGAAAAATCCTCAACAAAATATTAGCAAACAGAATACAGCAGCACATCAAAAAGATTATTAATGATGATCAAGTGGGATTCACCCCAAAGATGCAAAGATGGCTCAACATATACCAATCAGTTAATGTGTTACACCACATTAATAGAATGAAGAGTATAAATCACACAGTCATTTTAGATGCAGAAAAAGCACTTGAAAAATCTCAACATCCCTTCATGGTAAAGAATCTCAACAAATTAGGTAAAGAAAGAAAATATTTCAATACAATAAAAGCCATATATGACTAACACACTGCCAGCATCATCTTCAATGAGGAAAAGCTGAATGCTTTTTTATTTAAGAACAGGAAAAAGACAGGGATGCCCACTCTGACAACTCCTATTTAACATAGTATGTGAAGTATTAGCCAGAGCAATCAAATGAGAGAAAGAAATAAAGGACATCCACATTGGAAAAGACAAAGTCAAATTGTTCCTGTTGGCAGATGACATGATCCTATATAGAGAAAA
Source organism: Galeopterus variegatus (assembly GCF_000696425.1). Classification (NCBI taxonomy): domain Eukaryota; kingdom Metazoa; phylum Chordata; class Mammalia; order Dermoptera; family Cynocephalidae; genus Galeopterus; species Galeopterus variegatus. The sequence goes on from NW_007733522.1 coordinate 106,863, forward strand.
ATGTAAAGACTGTATAAAACAAACAAAAAACAAAACAAAAACAGCTCTCTCAGCAATTTCAGTAAAGTTCCAGGACACAAAATCAACACATAAGATTTTTTTTTCGTTAAATTTTTATTTTGTAAATATACAATGTATATGATTATTATGGCCCATCACCGAC
>NW_007733522.1:108025-109404 GCF_000696425.1 Galeopterus variegatus
GTTTTTTTTTTTGTGTGTGTGTGTGTGTGTGTGTGTATGTGAGTGAATTGATTTGTTTTTTGTTTTTATTTTTTTTTAGCTCCCACCAATAAGTGAGAACATGTGGTATTTCTTTTTCTCTGCCTGACTCGTTTCACTCAGTATTATTCTTTCAAGGTCCATCCATGTTGTTGCAAATGGCAGTATTTCATTCATTTTTATAGCTGAGTAGTATTCCATTGTGTAGATATACCACATTTTCTGTATCCACTCATCCGATGATGGACATTTGGGTTGATTCCAGCTCTTGGCTATTGTGAAGAGTGCTGCAATGAACATTGGGAAACAGGTATACCTTCGACTTGATGTTTTCCATTCCTTTGGGTATATTCCCAGTAGTGGGATAGCTGGATCGTATGGTAGCTCTATCTTCAGCTGTTTGAGGAACCTCCAAACCATTTTCCATAGGGGTTGCACCATTTTGCATTCCCACCAACAATGTATGAGAGTTCCTTTTTCTCCGCAACCATGCCAGCATTTATCGTTCAAAGTCTTTTGGATTTTAGCCATCCTCACTGGGGTGAGATGGTATCTCAGTGTGGTTTTGATTTGCATTTCCCGGATGCTGAGTGATGTTGAGCATTTTTTCATATGACTGTTGGCCATTTGTATATCTTCCTTAGAGAATTGCCTACTTAGCTCTTTTGCCCATTTTTTTATTGGGTTGCTTGTTTTTTTCTTGTAAAGTTGTTTAAGTTCCTTGTATATTCTGGATATTAATCCTTTGTCGGATGTATAATTTGCAAATATTTTCTCCCACTCTGTTGGTTGTCTTTTAGCTCTGTTAATTGTTTCTTTTGCTGTGCAGAAGCTTTTTAGTTTGATATAGTCCCATTTGTTTATTTTTCCTTTGGTTGCCTGTGCTTTTGGGTTGTATTCATGAAGTCTGTGTCCAGCCCTATTTGCTGAAGTGTTTCTCCTATGTTTTCTTTAATAAGTTTTATTGTTTCAGGGTGTATATTTAAATCTTTAATCCATTTTGAGTTGATTTTAGTATATGGTGAGAGGTATGGGTCTAGTTTCATTCTCCTACATATGGATATCCAGTTCTCCCAGCACCATTTGCTGAAGAGGCAGTCCCTACCCCATTGAATAGGCTTTGTGCCTTTGTCAAAGATAAGATGACCGTAAGTGTGTGGGTAAACACATAAGATTTTTATACACCAACAATGAACTAGCACACAAGAAATCGAGGGGGGAAAAGCCATTTACAATAGTCACCAAAAAAACAAAAAACTAGAGGAACTTTGAAGATGGCGTCGGGTCTGAGCGGCCGCGCCAGGAGACAGCGCGATCCTGTGAGCTGTGCGCTGTGATACCAGAGCATTGATTGCATTTCC
>NW_007733523.1:0-69301 GCF_000696425.1 Galeopterus variegatus
TAACACAGCACACAGCACTCAGGATCGCGCTGTGTCCCGACACGGGTGCTCCATTCCCGCCGCCATTTTCCCTCCTATGGGATGTTAATTTTGGAAATAAAAAAATATATATCCAGGTACTAAAAATAATCCAGCAGACAATATTGTGGTAAAAAATGGTCAAAATTATTATCTTTTTAAAACCCACATACAAGTTGTAAGCACATTTCTATTTTACAATGTCTAACAATAATTAATCACAGATCCTATCCTACAAGTGCCTCCCATTTTCTTAGTTCTTTATTTTGAACCATCTCTTCTGCACTAGGATTTCTTTTGTGTGTGTGTGTTTACAATTTGCAAAGAGTATGGGGAGAAGTTCATAGATAAAACACTCCGGGTCTCTCTTACCTTTCATGATATCCTTCCTTCGTCTTTCTAATCAAAAGCAATTTACCTGCAAAGAAAATTCTAGGGTCGAACTCTTCTGTCTCAGAAATTCAATTCTCCACTAACTCGGTCACTCTAAGTTTTGGTGGTCTGCCTATTTGCACATTTGTGTATTTGGGAGATTGTTTTTCCTCTCATTTCTATGACTTTTCTTCCTGAAGGCCTGTAAAATGCTTTCTTATGCTTTGGCCATGGCACTCTGATTAATAAATATTTCAAATTCTAACCTTTCCTGATGATTTAGTATGCTAGAACAAATTATAACACCTTAATTACAGATTCAATTTATTTTTCATTTAAAGAATATCATATCTTTATTTTCCTTCTTAGGAAACTCAAAATAAATCTTATTTTCTATTATATTTTGGACAATTTCTATTCAATTTATTCTATTCTCTGATTTTTTGACATTACATATCCAAATGTTATAACTTATTAATTTATATATGTTATTATGTCTGTTAAATCGTAGGGTTTCTTAAATCTCAAATGTTTACAAGCACCTAAATCTTGCATGCCTCTAATCTGCAGTGTAAAAAAACATTTTAAAATATTTTTCAAATAATATAGAAATATTAAAATGTCAAGTAAGTTTTAGTGTTTTGTATTTTTTATTATCTTTCTGTTTAATAAATATTATCACTGACTGGCCAGTGATCAATGAATTATTAGCTCTTCACATAGCGACCATGATACTTTCATGTTATAATTTTTTTTTTTTAATTTTTTAAATTTTTGTAACATCAGTTGCAAATTTTAAAGTGTACGGGGTATTTTTTTTTTTTTTTATTCAAGAGGTGGGACTGAAATTCTGCTTTAAATGTTAGAATTGACTTAGATAATTTATTTCTAAATAATGGAATGTGATATTTTTCCAATCCCAGAACATTCATTTACCTGTAATAAGAAAGAATTGCAATTTTTATCACAACTTTGCTTTTGAGAAATGTAAAATAAGAATTCCTCTAAAAAAGCAAAGTAAACATTTATATCTTGATGTAAGTGCAGAAAATTCAAAGCATGTAGCAGTCACAATGACTGAGATACCTTATGCCTAGTTACTGATTTTGTTCTCCAAATTCAGAGTATCTTGGCTGATGATAAAGCTCAGTTCCATGAATCTATATGAAGAGAATTCTCCAATAATACTCTGCCAACTTGCCAGAAACAAACAGGCTAGAGAGAGACAAGTATCAATACCCCATGGCCTAAGTAGAGCTCACCTTGATCTTGGCATTTCAGTTTTCAGCAGTAAGAGACGCACTTCAACATTATTCAGGTTGATGTAGAGTGACTTAATGAAAAGTAACAATTTCATTAATAATCTTAATAGCTGTTCTAGAAGCTTTTTCTGAAACAGGTGAAATAAAAGGCCTTTTAGCAATAAACTTACAAAATAAGTTGGACAGGAGAGGGTAAAAATAAACATGCTGGAGGGGATGATGGATGAGGTAGCTCAGAACATTATCCTTGGGAAACTAGGTACAGAGTAGACAAGTCACCAGAGCCTGCAGTATACCAGCTAAAGTATGTAAACCTCTAGAAGTACAAGACTGCATGTAAGACAAACTTTATAATGCCATGAAATTCAAAAGTTGCTTTTTTTTTGGCAATGGCTGGGATAATTGCTCTTATATTTTTTTCAAGAATATAAGATAACCAAGCCTTAGGTAAATTGATGGGTAAAGTAACATAATTAATGAGTTCTATGATTTATTTGCTATAAAATATAATCTTCAAAAGTTTTATTTTATTTTGCTTTAATTTTATTTTTCTGAAATGCTTTATTTTATTGCATTATTTGAAAGAATGGCCAAAAATTACAATAGATTGAAAGGGAGTAAAAGAATAATGGGTGTGTGGTTGTTGCACAGTTAGAATCAAGATTTTGTTCCAGACATATGTTACCTAGAATGTAGAACTGTAAAAATTAACATAATAGAAAATTAAGAGTTAGAGCAAAAATATGTAATGATTTGGGATCTTTAGAAATTAATGTTTCTCATAGCAAAGATCTAGGAAGATTTTAGATGAATTAACTTTTACAATAAATCTAAGGAGAAAGGTAGTACCATTATCCCATCTGTATTAGTCAGGGTTTTCCAGAGAGACAGAATCAATAGGTTATGTTATTAATACATGAGAGCCGATTTATTAGGGGAATTAACTCACATGATGGTGAAGATAGTCCCATGATTGGCCATCTGCAAACTGGATGATGGTAGCAGGGCTGAGTCCAAGTCCAACGGCCTCAAAACCAGAGAAGCCAATGGTGTCCTTGGTGTAAGTCCTGGGACCCAAAAGCTGAACAGTCTCCAGCTCTAATGTCCATGGACAAGAGAGAAAAGCGTATCCCAGCTCCGGGGGATAGGGAAAGCTTCACCTTGCTTCTCTGTCTTTTCTTCTCTCCTGGCCCCCAGCGGATGGGATGATTCCCGCCCACACTGAGGGCTGGTCTTTCCCACCAGGTCCACTCAGGCTCTCATACTAATCTCTGCTCGAAACACCCTCAGGGACACACCTAAAAAGATAGCTTTACCAGGTTTCTTGGCATTCCTTAATCTAATCAAGTTGACACCTAGAATTAGCCTTCACACCATCTTTTCAGTGAAATAATTTATCTTAGAGTGATTAACATGCCCAAGTTCATTGGGACTTGCACCCTGATCCTCCAACTCTACATCTGGCATGCATCTCACTACAGGACAATGGTACAACGACTTAGAACTTAAAGTATCACCTGCAGTAAGACATCTGTGAGAGACTGCTTAAATTCAGCTTAAAGTAGCCATAACTGGCACAGCAAGATCACTGTTCATTCTTAACATCTGAAAATTTACAGCAGTATTTCAATGCTTTAAATATTTAAGATCGATTTCCCCTCCTGGCCTTTCAGAATTGATATGCTAAGTATGCATGTGTTTAATGTCAGCTGAGAGTGAGACATTATGTGACTGGCATCACAGATGCTTTACCTTATTATAATCTTGTTTCTTATTACTCTCCATCTAATTTACTCCACTTTATTTATGTTGTTATCTTTGCGATTTATAGTGTTACCCAAAGGTTTGGATATGAATCCATATGGTTTGTTGACCAAGAAATCAATAGGCAAAGATATTCACCCTCATCACCCTCCCATTCAAGTATAGGATACCTGCAATAACAACTCGATTATGAAAAAGGGGAAAAGGGAACATAGGGAAGTCATGGGTCACTTATAAAACCCACCTGGAGACACACTATGAAGCCTCCCTTTCTCAAGGATGCAGTAATTTCTTCATAGGAACTTGGCCCTACTCTATGACAGCATCTCTCTTGTCCACTATGTCCACATTTAAAATAAAAGTGGAGAGTGTACCTTCCTTGGTGTGGTAGAGTTTAATGCCAACCATCTATTGGTTCAGGTTTTCAGGCATAGGTTTCCCTGAGGAATAAGCAATCACAGTGTTGGAAACTAAGGATTTCTGGGCAATACAATTTCCTAAAAAACTCAGGAGGTTTCTGATTTGTTTGCTTTTGTTCAGTTTCAAGTGAGAGAAACTACAATACAAGTAAACATCTACCTAAACTAATTCTTCAGCCTGTATAACTCCCTTTTATTTACTGACACCTATACACATTTAATGGAAGCCACCTCAAGGCTATCCAAAATAGCAGGCTGGGTGAACAGACAATATATGTAATCTGATCTTTGCAGCTGGGTTGGCTAGCTTTTTATGTCCAAGTCCATTGATGTGTAGGCTCCATAATCTTATTGACTGTTGTTTAGTGGACAGAAGTAGCTGGCTTTTATAACCTTGCAAGTCTCCAAGTTAGTGAATTCTCAGTCAATTTAGATGCAGCTGCAGTTAGAGAAACATCTTTAGTAGAGTGGAATGCCCTCCATCTCTGCTCTGGCCTGTTAACATGGTCTGTACTATCTTACTAAAGCAACAAGGAGTAGAAAGAAAATACCAATATTTGGACTTTTCTGCAGGCTTTGCAGGTATCTTGTCTGCCTTGCTGTTATCTCAGTGAATGTGACTTTGTCACAGCAGTAAAATATGTGCCAAAATCCTTTAGTTCACTTCCATTCTCAATTTCAATTGTTAGTTAAGGTATGGTGGTGTAACAAAGGCATTCAGTGGTTCATACAAGATAGGTGTAGATTATTTCTGCCACAACTTCCACAACATAGATGGCTAGTCCAGTCAAGGAAAGTATTTCCCTTCCTTGAGTTCATCCATGGATCCTGACTCTTTTTTGGGGGCAATTCCATTATCTTATAGGGCTTTCTCATGGTTGTTGTTGAAGGTGGATCTCCAGCATGACATCTGAATTCCAGTTCTGGGGAAAGGTAAAAGAAAAAAAAAATAAGAAAAAAGAAAAGTAGCTTCTATTTGAAGGAATGAACGCACGCATTGCACAGTACTTCCACTCACAGCCCCTTGTCAATACCCCTCAGTTTCATGCTTCATGACTACGCAGAGATACAAAAATGTCTGGGAGTTCCAGGTGAGGAATCACGATTCTTCTAAGACTCTGGCTTTGGTGGTTCCATTACAAAAAAATACAAAGGGGAGAATTGATACTGGGGTGGGGTAGGGGCACAAGTGACAATTTCTATCATAGAAGGTGAGCACTTTTATCTACTCATGTTTTCTGTTTTATAAATGACTGTCCACATCCTCAGCTCATTTTTATGAGAGGTTCATGTTTTACTTAATGATTTGTAGGAGTTCTTTGGATAGATATAGATAGATATAGATAGATCAATAGATAAGCAAATAACAGATATAGGTGTCCTAATCTCTGTCTGTTATATATAATTCCCAATACTGTTCCCCCATTTGAAGGAGATACACTTTTTGTATATAGTCATTTTAAAAATAGTTTTTGATTCTAATGGATCTGACTCTTTCAAAATTACTATCCATAGTGGCCTATTTAATGTTTTATTTAATAGTAACTTCCTACACTGAGTTATTATATGCAACCTTTAAAGTTACTATTTTTTTTTAGTGAGTATTCCCACTTAATAGGCATTCAATTTTTTAAAATATACATATTTATTTATTATTTTTTTTACACTCAAAGATGTTGTGGAGCAATTGAGGGGGAGAAAATGGGAAGCCGGAGGGGGTTAGGGCAGGAGGAGAAGAAAGGAGGGGGCAGTGTTGAGGCCCATGGCACCCTCCTCATTCGAGCAGGGAAGCTCAGGGGGCTTCCGGCAGTGCCTTGATCATCACTGGCTGGATGCAGACCTCTGGGGTGGAGCATGGCTGAGGCCCTCAGCCCTCCACCACCCTGGTTTGGGATCCTGGGGCGCTTTGGAGCTTTCCACAGTTGTCTTTAATCCATCTGGACAATATATTTTTTTAATTCAATTTCATTTTTAGCAGCTTTATTGAGGTATAATTGGTATACAAAAATACTGCACATGTTCAGTGTATACAATTTGATGAGTTTGGACATAGGCATACACCTATAATACCATCATGACAATCAAGGTAATAAGCATAGCCATCATCTCCAAAAGTTGCTTCCTTGTGTCTCTTTGTGTGTGTGTGTCTTGATAGCACGTAACATGAGATCTATCCTCTTTACAAATTTGTAAGTGCACAATACCACACCATTAACAATCAGCATAACAGAAACTTTATACCCATTGAGTGACAGTTCCCAGTTCTCCCTCTCTCCAGACCCTGCCTACCACCTTTCTCCTCTCTGCTTCCATGACTTTGACTCTTTTAGGTACTTTATACAGGTGGAACATGCAATATTTGTCCATCAGTTACTGGCTTATTTCACTTAGCATAATGTCCTCCAGGTTCATCTACATTGTCACAAATGGTAGGATTTCCTTCCTTTTCTAAGGCTATATATAATATTGCATTGTGTGTGTGTGTGTGTGTGTGTGTGTGTGTGTGTACCACATTTGCTTTATCCATTCATCTGTTGATGAATATTTGTGTTGTTTCCATATCTTGGTTATTATTAATAATGCTGCAATGAACATGAGCGTGCAGATATATCTTTAAAATACTGATTTTAATTATTTGGGATAAACACTCAGGGGATTTCTAGATCATATGGTGCTTCTAGTTTTAATTTTTTCAGAAGTTTTCATATTGTTTTCCACAGTGGCTGCACCATTTTATATCCCCACCAATAGAGTACAACAGTTCCTCTTCCTGCACATCTTTGACAACTCTTGTTATCTTTTGTTATAAAATATATAAGTGTATATATATACATATATATATATATTAAATGTACTGAAATTGTTAAATACCATTTATTTTTGTGTTTCCCTATGGATAACTGACTTCCCTTAGATGCATCCTTTTCTTTTTATGTACAATACCATCCTTCTATATTAAGATGCCTAACTCAATGTGTTTCTTATAGATCTGTTTATTTTAATGATCTGTTTTACTAGCAATAGTTCCATGGTAATTCTTGATAACTGGTAGATCGAAAGCTGCCACTTAACCTTCTATTTCAGCTATTGACTATTCATGACATTTGTTTGTTCACAGATATTTCTAAATCAGACTGTAAATCTCCATAAAACGTAGATTTTTAAGGAATACCTTGAAGCTATAGAACATTTGGAGAAAATTTATATATGTACTCATAGAGGCTTCTGTTTGCTATCAATGGTATATCTGCCCATTTATTTCAGAATTTTAAATACCTTTCAGTAAACTTTTATTAATTTATTAAAATTTCAAATGTATTTTGTTAAATTTGTTCTTATATGTATTATGTACTTATATGTTTGTTAGATTTTTAATTTTTATCAAGTAACTTACAAATATTTATAAATTTACATTAACAATAGTTTGTTTGGCCTTTGGAAATTACTTTTTGTCTCTAGGTATCCCAGTAATACATTAATATATCGATTTCTTTTCTTTCTTTTTTTTTTTTTTTTGGCAACTGGCCATTACTGGGATTCAAACCCTTGACCTTGGTGTTGTAACACCATGCTCTAACCAACTGAGCTAACTGGCAAATCTTTATTTTTGATATTATGAAATATCAAATTTATGTCAGTAGAAGGATCTGTTACAGTATGTTGGGCCATATTACGGTGCATTTTCGCCATAAGGGATTTTCCCATATCTAATGTCTGTTTCTTGGCGGGGGCAGGGCGGCAGCCATGTTGCGTGCGAGCCGCAAGCTCGCCGCCGCCATTTCATGTGGGCCAAAGCGCACGTACCTAACTACTCCCTTTTCCGGGGTTCTATGACTCTGCACTTTTTTCCCGCCCTACTTTCTCCCGTCCCTCCGCGGCGTGGCCGCCCCTGATTGGGTGACAGCTCCCCCACCCTGTCCTCTCTATATAAGCTCCTGTCCCCTCGCAATAAACGGAGTTCCGGCTTTGACCACTCTCCTGGCTCGGTGGTGTTCTTTCTCGGCCCCCGGGGAGGAAGGTCCTGGGGGGGAAGGGCCGTGCCAGTGACACTCATCATCCCGCTCAGCCCCACAAGGGACCCCCGCCTGGACCGGGATCTCTTCCCGCTCGGTTTTGTCGGCCTCTGGCTCAGGGAGGCCCGACAACAGTACTTATTCTTTCTGCTACTGGATGTCTTTTGCACTATTTATGAATCTCATTCTAAAGCAAAATACACCAAATCTGAAACACAGATTTTTCCACTTATTGAAAAAACACTACACACATTGATACTCTTGATGTCTTTGCATTTTTGTTGACTCTTAAAAGTGACAGTGAGTAAATTTTCTATTTTTAATTGCTTTCTTTGAAACATCATAGCCACTGTAGTTTTCACATTTCCATCCTGGTTTTTCTCACTTACTTTTTAAACATGATTAAATAAATGATTGACTTTCAAATGTTGAATCAAGCTTTTTATTATATTTATAAAGAAAAACAAAAACTTAAGGGAGTAAAACAAATAAAACATAAATTAAACAAAGAAAACCAATAAGTAAATAATTAGAACAGAAATGAAACTGAAAATAAATGAAATTTTTAAAAATGTAACAAAACAAGGAAATAAAAAACTGGTACTTTCAATGGTCAATTAAATTAATAAGCCTCTAGTCAAACTAACAAAACAAAACAAAAAAAAGAGGATACACAGATTACCAACATTAAGAATGAATGAGGGAGGTAACTACTGATTTCAAAACATTATGAGGGTGGGGCTGGCCCGGTGGCGCACTGCTACAGTGCGCCACTTGGGGGCGCGGCGGCGCTCCCGCCGAGGGTTCGGATCCCACATACAGACCGGTTCCCGCTCACTGGCTGAGCGAGGTGCGGGTGCAACACCGAGGGTTGCGATCCCATTGCCGGTCCCCGGTCCGGTACGGGCGCGACACTGAGGGTTGCAATCCGTTGCCAGTCACGAAAAAAGACAAAAAGGACAAAAAAACCCACAAAACATTATGAGGGTAACAAGGAGATACTACAAGAAACCTGATAATCATAAATTTGATAGCTTAGATTAAATGGACCTATTCCTTGGAACACCTAGCCTACCTAAACAATTCTCTCAAGATGATATAGTTCATTTGAGGAGCCCATTAAAGAAATTTGCAGTTAAAAATGTTTTTAAAAGAAAAAGACACACACATCTAGAGATTTCACTTATGTAATCTACCAAATATTTAAGGAAGAAATTATAACAATACAATCTCTTTCAGGAACTAAAAGAAGGACACTTCCCAGCTCTTTTTCTAAAGCTAGTATTACCCTAATAACAAAACTAGACAAAGACATTACAAAAAAGAAAACTATAGACTCGTAACTCATGGAAAAGACAGAAAAATCCTCAATAAAATATGAGCACATTGAAACCAGTAGTATAAAAATGGTAAAACATCATGACCACATGGAGCTCATCCCAGGACTACATGGTTTGTTCAACATTCAAAAATTTGTCAATGTAGCTCACCATACAAATAATTAAAATTTAAAATATCATATGATATCGATAAATGCACAAAAACAATCAAGTAGCTTCAACAATCATTTACGATAAAAATAGCTCCGCAAACTAAGAATATAAGGGAGCATTTAAATTAGTAAAGACTATGGAAAACAGATTGTTGATACCATAGTTAGAGACGAGAGATTGAACACACCCTCCTAATATCAGCAACAAGGCAAACATATTGTCTATTATTCCTCCTGTTCAACATTATATTGGCAGACTTAGTCAATGCAATAAGAGAATTAAAATTTTAAAATGCAGACTAGCAAGAAGGAAACAAAACAAAATTGTCTTTTTTTTACAAACAACATAATTTCATATTTACAATAGCCAACAGTTGGAACCAGCCCAAATGTCCATCATTGGATGAGTGGTTAAGTAAACTGTGGTATACCTACACAGTGAAATACTGCTCTGCTATAAAAAATGATGAAATACTAACATTTGCAACAACATGGATGGACTTAGAGAAAATCATATTAAGTGAAACAAGTCAGGCACAGAGAGAGCAATACCACGTTTTCACTTATTTATGAGAGCTAAAAATAAATAAATAAATAAATATACAAACAAACAAAAGGTGGTGGGGGAAGAAGACACAACAATCACAACAATTCCTTGAACTTGTTAAGACAAGTGAACAGACACCATGTAATGAGGGGTGGAGAAGAGAGAAGGGGAGGTGAAAGAGGAATGGGTAAAGGGACATGAAAATCAACTACAATGTATATCGAGCAGTTAAAATAAAAGAAAAGAAAGAGAGAAAAAGAAAATTCTAAAAAATATATATGACATGAACAAAAAAACCCACTAGAAATAACAAGTAAGTTTAGCAAGGTCATAGGATAAAAGGTAACTGTACATAAGCCATTTGTATTACTTTATAATAGGAATAAATAAGTGAAACTGGATATTAAAAAATACCATATACAACAGCACCAGAAAACTGAAGTATTTAGATATAAACCTAATGAAGTATGTACAGGAACTATATGCTGAAAAGTAAAAACACTGAAGATATAAATAAAAAAATATAAATAACTAGAGACACTGGAGAGAGATATATTGTGTTATTGGATTAGAAATATCAGTGTTACTGAAATGTAAATTATTTTCAATATAATCTATAAATTCAATGCAATCCCAATCAAAACTCTAGCAAGTATTTTTATAGGTACTAATAACTTCATCTTAAAATTTATATATAAATGCAAAGGAACTAGAGTAGGTAAAACAACTCTGAGAAAGAAGAACAAAGTTAGAAGACTGACACAGACCTATTTCAAGAGTTAATATAAGACTAAAATAATAATAGTGTGATATATTAAATATGTGTATGTCAAATATAATATATTTAATATTTGTATGGTCTATTGAAAATACATGTCTATCTATAAATATTAAATATATACTTGTATATATATATATATATATATATATTTATATATATATATATATTTTTTTTTTTAAAGATGACCGGTAAGGGGATCTTAACCCTTGACTTGGTGTTATCAGCACCACACTCTCCCGAGTGAGCCACGGGCCGGCCCCATACATGTATATTATATATGTGTGCACATGTTAATACGAATGTGTTTATGTATATAGATAAATAGCTTCAGAAATAACTTTAGGTATGTGTTTATACAGAGGTTAGCATATATAAATATCTTTTGTAGCACTGTCCACTGAGAGGGCCTCGAAGCAGTCGTATTCCAACAGCAATGAGCGCACCCAGTGCCTATATCTTGGTTTCTAAATGACATTTTCAAGTAAAAGTAACTAGGGGCTCTCTGCAGAAATGGTTGGTTCTGGCGCTGAAATAGGACAAATATAAGATGAGCCTAGAGCATCTTGCAGTGCCAGAAAGGAAGGGAAATATATATATATTATTCCATATTATTATACATGAGTGCATGTCATAAGGACAAAGAGTCAAGTTGATGGAAATCTCAGTGACCACAGCTAAAAAATTTGACAAAATATAAGTAACCATAGCATTGAATTATAACACAGGGAAGAAAATAAAGGCTACACTGTTACAAATAAACGGGTGAGAAAAACAAATATTTCCTCCTGGAAACAGAGAGTTGAACAGCGATAACAAGAGGCTGGAAAGGGTAGGGGGCATGGGGGGATAGGAAGAGGTTGGTCAATTTTGTCAAAATTACAGATAGAAAAGAATAAGTTCTAGTTTTCTATAGAACTGTAAGGTGACTACAGTTAACGAAAGTTTATTGTATAATTTCAAATAGCTAGAAGAGAGGATTTTGAATGTTTACAAAGCAATGACAAATGTTTGAGGTGATAGATACGTTCATTACTTTGATTTGATAAATACACATTGTATTGTGTATTGATCAAGTGTCACATTGTACCTCATAAATATGTACAATTATTATGTGTCAATTTAAAATAGGAATCTAATTAGATAGAATGAGGGAAGTAGAAAATCACCACTAGAAAACTAAGGGGAAATATGTACTTCCTTTTGGATGAAGGGAGGAAAATAAATAAAAATTCAGGGATACATAACGATGTTTTGTACTCAGAAACTATCTTCATATTTGTTCAACTTCTATCTTACTTTTTTTTTTTCCTTTTTGTCTTTTTTTTTCGTGACCAGTAACGGGATCGCAACCCCTGGTGTCGCGCCTGTACCGGGACCGGCAACGGGATCGCAACCCTCGGTGTCGCACCCACATCGCGCTCAACCAGTGAGCGGACCGGTCTCTATATGGGATCCGAACCCTCGGCAGGAGCGCCGCTGTGCTGCCAAGCACCGCACTCTACCGAGTGCGCCACTGGGCCGGCCCTACTTTTATCTTACTTTAGAGATTAAAAATGTACTGCATCAGACTCTATATTCAAAGTCTTAACTATGACCCCCAAACCCAATAATTTATGATTATGCTTAAATAAGTATTTTCTCAACTGTATTCTATAGAACACAGGTATTAGTCTACTATTAATGTGTATTTGGGCCGTTTTAATAATAAATAAATGACTTGACAGACTTGACCATTAACTGATGGTTATATATTATAATTTTTTTTTTTTGTCCTTTTTGAGACTGGCTGCACCGTGCTCAGCCAGTGAGCGCACTGGCGGTCATCCCTATATAGGATCCGAACCCGCGGCGGAGGGCTGCTGCACTCCCAGCGCCGCACTCTCCCAAGTGCGCCACGGGCTCTGCCCTCTATTATAATTTTATTAACCAAAATGTTAGATATAAAACTTGAGTACAATATTACATGTATGTAATTATGTAAAATATATTACATTTTGAATAATTACATTTTGAATAATTAGTATCCAGTGTCTATTACTATAGATACTGTGAAATTTAGGAGAAGCATTCCATTTATGATCAGGACTTTACCTTCAATTTCATTTTACTATATTCCTTCTTATAATTTAAAGAAAAGTTCACGTGTAATTGAGAAACAGAAGATACGATAACTGAGGTAAATTACTAATGAGTGAAGTGAAGCATAAATTGTCAAGTGTACTTTTCATTAATAATTTGCGCTATCTTTTATTGTAGACTCTACTTTCACAAGTAGCTAATGAAACTAAACATTGTGCATAATATAAATTGTGATGAAAATCAGCGTTGATTTGTTTTGTTACAAATAGAAATGTAGTAACTACGAGTTTTGAGGAGATCCCATAAATGCCATTCCTGATTTCTACATCAATGTTCTAAATAAACTGAGAAAAACAAACAAAAAAAAAAATGCCATTAGAGATTAAAATATCACCTTTAGTACCAAGAATTCTTAAATATTTGAGAATATGGTTTAGATATATGACCACAAAGGCTTCATAATACTGGATCCCAGAATCAGAAGCAAGTATCTTTCTTTCTACAGGCTCAGAGGAACAGTAACCGGGTTACTTCTAAGAAAAAAGAGAAGAGACGAGGTTAAGCTCCAAATGTTCAATTTCTTACTCTAAGAAGTAAGGGGTTGTTTTCTACCTTTACATGGATGAGTAAGAAATGGGATAAGACTCCAGGCCTGTTCTGAGAAATCCTATTTTATAACCATCACAGGACTGAGGGAGAATTGTCTCCTTTTTGAAGTTTATGTCTACTTTTTTTTTTTTTTCTGTATTAAGACTTCATGGTTTATTGACTAAGTAAATTGGCATGTTACATGAGATTCAGTTCTTTTCAGTACTGACACTCCATAATGCAGCATATTAAGTTCTCCTAACTCTTCTTATGCTTTTGTAATTTTAATGATAATTACAAGAGTTTTAAACATAGCATTCAGCTTATATTTATACATTTATTTTATATACTTTAAAAAATTCATTGGTTTAAAATTCAGGAAATTTGAGTTTTGCAAACATGATTATTAAGAAGAAACTCAGAAAAATCTGTTATAGTTAGAAAATTACTGGCTGGTTTAAATAGAAGTTAGACCAATTCTTTCCTTTTCCTTAGCTCATTCATCTTCAAAATGAGTACTATAAAATAATAGAAAATATTATTATACTCTGCATTTTCAGAAGTTTTAATTTTAAGTGCTTCTCAAGGCAGGTTGAATTTAAAAAGTATATATATAAATTTTCTACATATTTCAAATATATTCATATTTTAAATAAAGATATTCAATAACATACTGAATAAATCCCCTGTAATTGGGAATTTTATGTATTTCTAATATTCTGTCTTATCAATATCATAGCAATGACTGTCCTACCTAAGAATTTCTAAATATTTATACATATTTTTGTATTAAATTTTCAGAAGTGGAACATTGAAAGGCATGCAATACTTTAAGATTTTAAATTTTACAGTTAATTCTCCCCCAAGAAATGATCCACTTTTTTCCCATAATAGTACATGAAAGAAGTAGTTTGGAGGAAAGGATTCTACTTTAACTTTATGATATTATTATTTTAAAATCTTATCTTATTATTTAAAGCTTTGCCATAATAATTAGTGAATTAAATATTCAGGTAGGTGATCCCTCTAATAACTACCTTATTCTTTGACCTTTTCTGTTGCAATGATCTTGTTCTGCATCCTTTCCTCAGACCCACACTTCCTGGGTTATCCCTGGACTCTGGCAATATCAATAGTTGTAACTTTCTAAGCTATGAACTTCTGGCAAAATATTTTCAGCAGCAACGATCTAATTTTTTAGCTTACTCCTTTACTGTCTCCAAATTTTTTTGATATTAACAGGACTCTTCACTTTCTCTTTCACATATAGGTAAGCCACCTGACTCCTTTTCTGTTTTCATTGTACCTACCTGAAGAAAGCCCTAACCTTGGTTAATCCAACTCCTTGTTTACAACACAGTCTGTACCATCTGGTTGATCATAACTCAAAAAATACGAACATGCTACAGGTCTCATTTGAAATTTATGATACTGATTTCAAATGGGCCTTTGTGATGCTTAGAATTTCAACTCAATTCCCTACTCTATTCCTGTTTACAAGCTCTGGACGATTACTTCATATCTCATCTCTATACTCAAACCTCTTACACCTCTCTCATATTCACTCTCAGCTGATTTTTTACTCCCTAATCCACTGAGAATTGGAATTAGAAAAATACAGTATGCCAGCTAGAAAAGTGTACACTATATGATTCTAATTATCTGATACTCTGGAAAAGGCAAAAAACAGAAAGAAAGTACATATACTAGTGGTCGCTTGGTATGTGGGTAGAGGAGGATAAGTGAAGAACGGGATTTTTAGGGGAGAGAAACTATTCTGTATGATTCTCTAATGGTGGAAAACATAGCATTCACTAAGTTCATTAAAATCCGTAGACCTCACAGCACAGAATGAACCTGAATGTATGCAAATAAAACAAAATCGTTTAGAAGGTTGGTGTATACCAGGAAGCAAGGCCGACTTCCACAGGAGAATGTAATGATATTTACAAATGAATGAAACACCCTCCAGAGAAGGGTTGGGGGAAGTGCTGAACTAAATAACTTTGGAAATGAGGGACATATGCAAGACTGAAGGTAAAAAGAGCGTACCGAAAGCACTCTACTCAGGATAATGAAGATTTTCCCCTGGGGGTACTGGTTAACAATTGCAATACTTCTGTACACGTGCACTGGAACTGAACAATGAAGTAAATGGACGACATGGTAAGAGCCAGGTTTTCCTGTTGGAGAGGAAATTTACATAAAAGCAAAGGCAGGAGGCTGGAATGATTCATGTGGCAACGGATTAGAGTTGGACACATCAGTAAGAGACATCAATAAGATGAAAGTTAGAGTTGGAGACCTCAGACTATTAGCTTCATATAGATGCATATTGGTGCATATCAAATATTTATTTATATACATATACATGGAATAGCATATACAGACATGTTTATTTGATGAGTTGCCAAGAGGTCCTAAAGGAAATGACATGCCAGTGGAACTTATACAAGTAGTGTCCAGATCTTGTCTTTTCTTTTCCTTTTTTTCTTTTTTGCTCATGAACCTTTTTATTTCTCTTATTTTTGAGAAAATTTGACCCTACTGAATGTTGAACAAAAATTTCAAATCATTATGCATATACACACAGGCAGCATTATTTTGCAGATGGAAAAACGTGGGCTTAAGACTGCATTTAGGGTCACAGACGTAAATGATGTCAGAACAGTGAGAAAATCCTGGGCTTTTTCCCAGCATGGTAGAATAGGGTTTCAGACCTCCTGAATTCAGGAAGGGTATAATTTGCAAGTAACTACTCCTTTGAAAATCTGTTAGAGTTTACCACATTCGTAGTGAAATTTGTTCCTGACTGTGCTTATTGGGTTCTACTCTGGTACCAGAGGCTGGACTAGAAACCATGACTATGTTCCTTCAAGGGTCCTCAGCAGTTTGCACAGAGAAGCCTCTTTTCTGTGGGAGCTGAAATTTTTTTTCTTGTATCTAAATCTTCACAGTGACACAAAATATTGACTTCTCAGATCAGCATGTCAGCACTCAGTGAACTCAGGAATTTAGAAAGGAGAAAAAGTATTAGCAGAGTGTCCATTTAAGTTTGATGCCTGATTTCTTAAGGAAGTGAACATTTCACTAGAAGTTGGCCCCTCAGACCCGTGAGTGAATTGAAACTAGGGTTACTCAGCCAACAGGGACTGTCTAAGTAGCTGGAAGTTCCAATGGCTGACTGTGTTTTTGTTTAACGGCAACATGTGGGATTTCCTGTCCCTGGGGGGTGTGGCAGAGCAGAGCATCCAAAGTGGGAGTGGTGACCTGGCCATTTATGTGCAGTTTCCCATAGATCTCACCAAATCTGGCCACAAGGGCGGGCACATCCTTCACTTTTTCCTTCCTTCACTTTGGCCAGCACTTCCTCATGTTTTTTCACAAATCTTGATCAAATTCCTTCTCCAGTGCCATTTAGCATCTCCGTAAGGGTTTCCAACTTACTTGACTGGAGATGGATTATAATGGAATCCTTGGCAGGAGCCGTGGGCAGCCCCCACCTGACAGAAGGCAGATCTTGTTTTGCTAAACCGTATTCCAGTAAAAGCAACCAGAGCTCCTTGGATAAATGGCTGATTCTAGGACTAGTCCTATGAAAAAGATAAGCCTGTCATATTTTCTGGTAGTGCCAGAAAATGAAGAAGTGTGCAAAAGCAAAATACACTCACACCGATGGGGCGGTGTATCAAAGGAGTACAAGAGCCAACAGGAAGAGCTCTCAATAGTCGATGCTGAAACAATTTGAGCAAGAAAATAAATTAAGATACTATTAAATTGTAATACAAAATACAACATGCATGTCCATGAGTACATATTGATGTAAATAAATGACTCTATGAATAAACAAATAAATAAATGGAAGAGAAGAGCTAAATCTCCCATGTAGAACAATCCAGTTGATTTATACAGGTTCCCATTATCAAGGACAGGAGCATTAGGCCCCCCTTCTTAAGTGTGGGATGCATGTAGTGATTTCCTTCCAGAGTACAGTTCAGAAAGAGGTGGGGGAGAGGACTAACTTTACAGTGGAGAAACTTGACAACCATCACCCCAGCCAGGCAATCAAGGTCAACCTCGACAGCCATTAATCATGTTGATAGTATGTCCCCTTTATACGATGTGGTGACAATGACACTTTGCCTCTGTGGCCTTCTTCTCAAAAATACATAACCTCATTCTAATCATGAGAAAAGCATCAGATAAATTTCGATAGAGGTCCATGCTACAAAATACCTGAACAATAGTACTCTTAACTCTCAATGTCATCAAAAATGTCTGAGAAACTGACACAGACAACAGGATCCTAAAGAGAAGGGGCAGCTAAGTGTCATGTGTAATCTGGATGGAGTCCTGAAATAGAATGAGGACATTCAGTAAGAACTAAGGAAATCTAAATAAAGTACAAACTTTAGTTACGAATAACATACAGGTGCCTGTTTAATAACTGTAATAAGTGTGCTCTACTATGGAAGTGGTCAGTATGAGTGGAGACTGGGTATATGGGAACTCCTGTTAATATCTTCGCAATTGTTCTGTAAATCTAAAACTTTTCTAAAACGTAAATCTGTAAAAGAAAAATAAATGTCTATAAAATAGTCCACAATATAGTCCCCGATACTGACCTAATGTTACCTTTCTACTTGCACCCTTTACTACCTACCCTTTTCTCAGTGTGCACCAGTCATACTGGCCCCTACACGGGTCCTTGAGGACACTACACCTGCTCCCACCTCAGGAAGTGCCCTCTGTGACGTCTCCCTGGAACACTCTTTCTGCAGATATCTGCTGTTAGCTCATATCCTTAGTACTTTAAGTCTCTGCTCAAAAATTTCCTCATAAGAAAAACCTTCCTAACTATCATATACAAAAGAAATACTTCCCCCCTGCATTCCATCTCAGGAATCCACATCATTCTTTCTCATCTTTACTACCCTTCATAGAATTTATCAGTATTTAACAGTGTCTCCTTCCACTAGCATGTAAGCAGCATGTAGGGAGGAATTTGACTGCTTTATTCACTACTGTATGCCTAGAATTTAAGAGTATCTGGTCTGTGCTTGACATTCAATAAATGAATGAATGAAAAATGCCATAGGTTGATGCATGCATAATCTTTATAAATATGTGTTAGTATAATATATTTAATATACATGTAGAAACATAGCTTACAGTAAGACATTTGATGCTAATTTTTTCCTTGTTCATCCTTAATTTTTGTGAATTTTGCAGTTTAAGTTTACATTTTATATCTGTGCATCGCTTTATAATACTTCCATTATGACAGCTGCACTAGGCATAATGCTGTTTGCAGCACAGTGTGGATCACAGTCTGGAATATATAATGTTTAAACCTGTGACTGAACTGGAATATATAGTTTAGCAATGTAGTAAAAAATGTGCATGAGCTTGGCATTAAAAATGACAATAAAATATTATTGCCATGCAGACGTTTAGAATACTTCTTGGAGACTTCTTGAGTATGTGCTAGAAAGGAAATGCTTTACTAATACCCAGTTCATGAACTTTATTACAAAAAAAAAAATGACTATGGGGTTACATAGTGGTATCACAATTTGGATGTAGTATAAAAACCTGGAGGATGTGAGATATGAGAAATAAAATAATATGCTTCCCACTGAGTATGCAAATCTGTTTAACAAAACGAACCTATAAAATTCCATTTTAATTTTCTTCCAACTATATAAGCTGGAGAAAAGATGTGCTTTAGATTGAATATGCTGAAATTAGTCACAGCACACACTAAGATGTAAAACAAGTGATCTGGAAACACCCATTATTGAGAGACAGCTTTAAACAATGAAAAGTAAGATGCATATGATGTTTCAAGTATTATCATTAACATTGACTCCTTGCAGCTAAGATATTCACAGTGCAGAAAACAAAACTGAATAAAAACTCTCACAATGCTGAACAGCCATTAGTATACTCTTCGTACAGATCACAACCACCTCATCTATTTGTCATTAAAATCTTTTAGTGCATTAAGGTTTCGGCAGAAATTTCAGATTTTGGTTTAGAAAAATCTAGGTGCTCTAAATTATTTAATGTATCTGAAACAATTCATTAAGCCATGGTTAGAAAACAATAAATTAGTCATTGGATAAATATTAGCATTATACAAAAAATGATGGGGGGTATCTACTATATTTTTAAAGAGAATATTATTTTTAGCTGAGAAATATTCATTGGGCATCCACTCTATTAAAGAAAATCTCACATAGCCTAAATTTGAAGAGTTATATAGGGAAAATAAATTTTATAAATAAATATTTACAACATGAATATTTTAAATGTTATATTTTTATTTTTACATATATATAAAAGAGAAATAAGTGTGGTTCCACACAAGACAGCTAATACAGATGAGTTTCTGGCAGCCTCTCCTAAACCCAGATTTAGAGAGGACACTGAAGAGAAAAGGAATTATATAGATCTAAAATAAATATGCAGTAAACATCATTAGAAACTAGATGGACTGAGAAAGCTTGGAGAAGAGCCAGGAGAGTGAAAGACCAGTGAGAAGAAGATCTAAAGCTATTGGAATGGGTTCGAAGAGATCTTCTGCATTATGTTCTTTCCTTTCTCCTACATTACCCTGTGGGAATCGGTATCTGCCTTGTCATGACTATGAATTAATGATTGTGATTGTTTTAAAATATAACCACAATTTCCTTGATGCTCCTGCCTTCAAGAGGCAGAGCCTAATTCCCCTCATCCTGAGTATGGCTGAACTTAGTGACTGACTTCTGACAAATGCAGAATGCAAAAGCCATGATGTGTGACATCAGAGACGAGGTCACAAAACGTACTGGGGCACCCTCCAACTTGGATTGTTCATTCTGGGGAATTTAGTTATCATGTCATCAGGACAGACAAGTAGCCTGTGGATAGGCCCACTCAGCAAAGAACCGAGGCAACTAGCAACAGCCAGTGAGGGTCTGAGGCCTTCGGCCAACAGCCACGTGAGTGAGCCATCTTAGAAGCAGATCCTACGGCCCCTACTTTCATCTGGCCTACAACCAAATGAGAGACCCTGAACCAAAAAACACCCTTCTAGGACGCTCCTGGATTGCTGGGCCACAGACATCCTGAGAACCCAAAACTTGAGCCACTAAGCTATGGAGTAATTTGCTATCCAACAATGCATAATGAATACAGTCCTCTCATGCTTATTGAATTAGGAGCTCTCCTTAAGTGATACACATATGAATAAACCCTGTCATTTATGATGTACAAATAGTATTCCAATCTATTTTTTTCTCTTGACTTTGTTTAAAGTATTTATTGTGAAAAATTTAAAAAGCTGAATATATTTAATACTTGTGTCTTTTATTTAAGAGCTTCTTTATAGTCTTGGATAAAATAGAGCAGAAGTCAGTGGAATAGAATAGGACAAGTGAAGAGCAACAGGTATAAAGACTACTAGGTACAAGTTTTGCTAAGGGTACAAGTTTTGACTAAGAGTAATCTAACAGAGATGGATGTAAAGTTTTTGCATTTTTATTGGACTTAGCTAAGGAGTTTTTGAAGGAAGGGGCTTCTTTTAGAAGCTTCCTCATACCTGTAAAAAAGATGAAAGACATTATCATCAATGGATGTTTGTGATTTTTTTCCTTTCTTCCTCTCAAATGAACAATTTTGTGTATATTAAAAGTTCCCTAAAGTTGTAGCTGTAATTATAAATTATCTATAGTAAATGTATGCAATTTCAAGAGATAAACACATGGATTAGAATTATACTGTCAGTACGTGAAAGAAACAGGTGTCTGGCCCAGATGACTTAGGCTAAGAAAAACCCATAAAAATCTGATAATGTTCAGGGGATGTGTTACTTGTATACTTGCATACTTTATGTGTCGGGTCTGCCACCGGCTGACCCGAACAGCCATTGCCTTGCTATCAGTCCCTCCCTTGGTGTCCCTTCTGGTGGGCAGGCGGATTGCCCAGATTCCTCTTTCCCCAGTCCCTGTTAGGAGGAGACAGAGGAAGAGAGCTGTGAAGAGAGGTGAGCACAGCTGCCATCCCCAACCAGCCCGGTTAAAGGACACTCAGACATGGCAGGGGTTCTGTCAAGCAGTTCAGTTTATTATCACACAAGCACTTGCTTTTAAAGGCAAATGGGGAAGGGAGATTTTTACATCCTCCAATCAGCTTAAAGGTTATGAGAGCATGCATCCTGTCTCAATGCCTAGCTATTGCAATCACGCAGTGTTCACGAGCGTGGAAGCACATATTTGGCCAATAAGGGCTAAGGCAAGGTTCCTGCAGACACTCCCATCCTACTTCTTCCTGGCGCTGTCTTAGGCTGCCATGTTAATATGCCCTTGTGGGCCCATAATGGTGCCACTTGTAATGTCACTTAAGGTGGTGTTAGTTTTTAAGGCCCAACATTTATATATATGGTCACAAACGTGATGCACCTTCCCCAATTACAGTCCCAACAAATTTTCCATTCCCAGTGAAATAAAGGTCTGAAAAAGGGATCTATTTCAGAAGTAGACTTTCTCAAACAAAACAAATTGACTGATGAAAATTTTCACATGCTTTTATTTATAGTATTTATTTAATTTTTAGGAAGATTGGATACATAACTCATTATATTTTTATTTCAAAATGACATATATAACCCTACATTTTCTAAAAACAAATTTATAACAAACAAATATCTGCCAAAAGAATACAGGACAATCCAGATTTTTGTCTTTTGAGACATTGTAAGTCCTGAGCTTTTTCATTTTCTATGTGGCTATTCAATTGTCACAGGTTCAGATCAAGAATTTCTACCAGAGTAAATCATGTATCTGTAGGCTTCCTGCAATGAAACACTTCAATTCTACAAAGTCAGGATTTTTTCTCCCTTTATTATAATTGATTTTTATTGTAACTTGAATAAGAGCAATTTTTTTTTCTTTGCTATTATTTTCCAGCATACACAGATCCATTCCTGAAAGGTTATCTGAAAATCATTGGGTAAGATATTTTGATCAGGCTAGAGTAGCATATTAATAACTGCCAGAATGAAAAAAACCTAAATGTTAGATGGTTGAACTTTTGGCCATCTGATTTTCTTTTTTTTTTTTTTTTTTCCTCCCGGTTCTTTAGCTCTAGGACAAATGAATAAATTCTCCTTGCCAAGAGTTTATTGATAGGATGAAATAAAGGAAAAGCAACTGGAGTTTGTGCTTCATTTATCTGCTCAGAAGTCTCATGCTTGAGTTTGACATATTCTCCTGAACCATGTTATTAACTTATTCTCATGCTTGAGTGGCAGAATTTGGTCAAAGACCCTGGGAGCAATGCATGCCCAGGCAAGTCAGAAGGCATAGGTAAACACACAGGCAGGTCTTATTGATGAAGAAGCCAGAGGCCTAGGAGGGACAGACCTGGAGTGCTGCTGCCCTGCCCTGCCTAAGGAAGCTGCTCCCTGCATCCTGGCTGCTCCAGGTGGAGCAGCCTTGCCTCAAGCAGCCCCATCTGTGGTTTGTGTCATATCTCTGGAGAATGCAAGCCAGAAAACTTGGTGGCATCCATGTAGTGTAAAGTCTGCAGGCTGGCAGAATGCAAGAGCAGTGGATGCATGGTATCCTTCACCCAGTTTTCAGAAGATGTATCAAAAAGGCTGAGGCCCAAGGCAGAGACCTGCTGCAGGGGCAGAGCCACTGCAGAGGACATCTACTAGAGCAATGCAGAACAGAAATGGGTTGGAGGCCCTATATAGGACCCACACCAGAGCAATGTCTAGAAGAGCCATGAGAGCAGGGGCGCTGCCAGGACTCTAGAACTGTAGGGCCGCTGGCAACTTGCAGTGCCCACCTGGAAAAGCCACAGGCACCAGTGCAGCCAAGTGGGCTGTGCCTGGCAGAGCTGTGGAAGTGGGGCTGACCGAGGCTTTGGGGGCCCAAATTCTACACTGTGCCCAGGATGCAGGACTTAGAGTCAAAGGAGACTATTTTGAAACTTTAAGATTTAATGTCCACCCCGCTTGGTTTCAGGATTTTGGGGGTCTGTCTCTTCCTTCTTTGGGCCTATTCCTCCTTTTTGGAAGGGGAACGTGTACCCAATGTCAGTCCCACAACTGTATATTAGAGGTAGATCATTTGTGTTTGATTTTTGCAGGTTCACGGTTGGAAGGAGTTTTGCCTTTGGTCTCAGATGAGACTTTGGACTTTGGACTTTTGAAATTGGTACTGGAACAAGATAAGACTTTGGGGACTATTAGGATGGAATGATTGTGTATTGTATCTCAGAGGGACATGAGTTTTGGGGGGCCAGGAGTGGAATGATATAGTTTTGATATGTTTGTTCCCTAAAGCTCATTTGAAGATCTCTGAAATGCCTTCAGAAGTCTTTCTTCCATTCTCTTGATAATCACTTTCTTCTGTACTAATCTCTTTAGCAAATGGACGCTGGACTACGCCATTGCTTTCCTCTCCCAAAGCGCCTTTTCACTCTTTATATGGCCCGGCTGAAGGTTTTCCGATTTTTTGCCCTCTGCTTTCTTTGAATTATAAATTCGGGGTTTATATCATGCCTTTTCTGCTGTAACTCAGCCTAAGATGTTGCAAGTATCCATGCAGCTTCCTGAATACTTTGCTGCATAGAAATTTCTTCCACTAAATACCCTGGGTCCGCACCTTTAAATTCCATCCTCCATAAAATTTTTGGGCATGAAATGCAGCCAAGTTCCTTGCCAGTTCACATCAAGGGTGATCTTTGCCCTAGTTTCCAACAAGTTCCTTCTCATTTACATCTAAGACCTTCTCAGAATGACCTTTACTGTTCTTATTTCTATCAGGATTCTGGTCACCATGATTTAACCAGTCTCTAAAGCATTCTAAACTCTCCTCAGAAGCATCTAGACTTTTCCTATTTTGTTCCATCAAATTCTTCCAGCCTCTGCCCAATACCAGTTCCAAAGCCATTTCCATATTTTCAAGTGTTTTCTGTAAGCAACACCCCACTTCTCTGGTACCAATTTTCTATATAAGTCCATTTTTGTGTTGCTATATCAGAATACATGAGACTGGGTAATTCATAAAAAAAAAAAAAAAAAAGAGGTTTATTTGACTCATGATTCTGGGATGGCTGCATCTGGTGTGGGCCTCCGGCTGCTTCTATTCATAGTGGAAGGTGATAGGGCAGTTGGTGGGTGCAAGCAGATCACATGGGAAAAGAGGAAGAAAGAGAGAGAGAGGGGAGGTGCCAGGGTCCTTTAAATAACCAGCTCTCGTGGGAACTGGAAGAGAGAACTCACTCACTACCCCCACCTCCCCCAGGGAGGGCATTAATCTATTCATGAGGGATCCACCCCCATGACCCAAACACTTCCCAACGCTGCCACATTGGGGATCA
This sequence comes from Galeopterus variegatus, assembly GCF_000696425.1. NCBI lineage: Eukaryota > Metazoa > Chordata > Mammalia > Dermoptera > Cynocephalidae > Galeopterus > Galeopterus variegatus. The sequence goes on from NW_007733523.1 coordinate 24,712, forward strand.
GATTTCAACATTACCTTTGACAGGAGGACAAACCCATCCAAACTATATCAAACACTCTTCCACATTCCAAAAGTAATAGGTCCCAGACCAACGCCAGACCATTTTATCAGTTATATATTCTTTACAAAGTTCCTTATATTTCCCAAGATTTTTTCCTACTTGATAATCTTTTTACATAAATCATCAATATGTAGCACTAGCATTGGGAAGGTCATCAAGTCTTAAAAGCCTGATTTTCTTGTATATATAAGACAGGAATCATTTCAACTATGAAGATGTTCGATATATCCAGCCCAATGATTTATTTATTTATTCCTGATGCTCTAGAATAGACTTTTCAAGCAAACCTGGCAAGTGATCTAGAAGTAGGTGAAACCATATAACCTAAGTTGGTTGCCTGGGACAGAAAGGAAAGCCATTTTATCTAAGTTGGGAGTTACTTTAAAAATATTTTTTTTTTTGCAGATATTTGTGTTCCTTGAACAGAGAGCATTTAGGAATTGAGCCCCACATGTAGGTTCCTGCCAGTGCTCTGGCCAATGCACTTTGACACATGAAATTGGAAGAGTCTCTGACTACTATCATAAGTTTTTAAAATAGGTTTCCCAAGGCAAAGTTTGTCCTATGAAGACAGTAGCATGACAAGAATTTCTACCTGGCTCAGGACACGACTTATCAGACACTATACCTGTTAGTTTCCATAGGGACTTCAACTTTGGGACTTAAAAAAAGATCCAGAAATACAGATATAGAACAAATGGTAGTTGTAATAAAGAGTATAACTCCATTTTTTTTTTTTTTTTTTTTTTTGCTATTTGACTGCTGACAGCTTCCAAGCTTCACCTTTCTCTCTCTTCTTCTTGTGTGCTCCCATCTTTGGCACCACTGGGAAATTTAAACAACAAGCCCCTGCCCACAGACAGGAACCCTCACACCCATGCCTTGTTGTAACCACAGTAAAAACCCCAAGTGAGTCTCCTTTTCCTGCTCTCTCTCTCACGTAATTTACGAACCAGCTTGGGAGACCTGATGTGTTATCCCTAGAAAGCCTCATTGTGTAAGTAATAGGCCTTTCATACAATTTTGTTTTGTGTGTGTCATACTCGTTTTCAAAATCTCTACCAAATTTTGGGTAGGGGGATCTATCCTGCCCCTTTGAAATAATCACAGCAGTAGTTCTAGTAATAAGGTAGGTTTTTATTAAGGATATAACTTTTTACATTTATTAGACAATATACAATTCCTAAAGGAAGCTACTCATTTGTAAGAAGCAAATGAAACTAAGTATTTGGGAGCTTGATGAAGAGAAATCAGAGTTCAAATCTGTTGTTTGAGACTTGCCTGAACACTGAGATCAGTGAGATGCTCGTGTTTAGGTCAGGGATCCTGAGGGGATTAATCTGTTTCTGAGTGATGGCAATGGTTTCATTATTGGATCTCAGTGGAACCACCAAGACTATCAACTGCCTATTCTCCCAAATATCACTGGAGCAACCTATTGATCAGGAAAAGCTAAATAAGCCTATTGTAAGAGGCAATGCTATTTTGACAGTCATGCATATATTGGCAATCTGTATGCGATGCTATAAAAATACAGTGATATATAGGTAAAAATTATATAGAAATAGATGTAGATATAATTATAGAGAGATCTGTATACAGATGCCAAAAAATACATGCTGGAAAGAATTTAACATATAATTTTTGTTTTAAATTTCTCGGAGTAGTACGATGTGGTATGTTCTCTAATGCCTTCTTCATGATTACATATTTTCTAGTAAACTATTTTTACTTTTCTTCTTTTACATTTTGTTTTCTGGATATTAAGTAGCAAAAATTTGTAGCGAATTACTATTACTGATTTCTAAAGCATTCTTCCTTCCTTGACGTGCGTGAATGAGTCTATATATCCACATCTCTAGAAGTACTTTTCAGCTTTTTAATTGTTGCCAGTCCAACAGGTGTAAACTAGTGTCTTAGTATTGAATTTATTTCTATTTTCTCCCTAATTACTAATGATTTTGAATATCTCATTATATAATGGTTACCATCTTGATTCTTCTCTAAGTTTTTTGTTCTTTTTTCTAATTATTCTTATATTCAATGTTTGATAATGAACATAGATTAATAATTATGTTCATCATGAAATAAGAGAATTAAAGTGTCTTACCTTAAATTCAAGGGTTTTATGGTTTAATGATTTACTCACATATATTGGAAAGTGGAAAATGTCTTGTAAAATGGAAGAAAGTGCTTCTCTGTTATTCTCTCAAAAGAGATTCTAACCTTTAAATGGCAAAGTTTCAGCTGTCAAAATATACACCGAGATGTTGGTGCCCTATAAACCTAGAAGGAAAATAATTGCCATTGGCTCAAGACCAACAGCAGGAAGTGTGGGTCGCCCTTCTCACACCTTTGACTTTCTACAGTAAAGCAAGACGCATAAGCCCATGTGGACCTTAAATGAGAAAATGACTACATTATTGATGTTTCACTTTTAAAAGTAGAAAGAAACTTTAAAAGTGCATTTGTAAAACAAGTTTTTAAACACTTTTAACAAAGTGTTTCTTTAATATTTTTATCTCATTGTAAAAAATGTATTAGTGTTTTCATGACAAATTTGTTTAAAATAATACAATTACGGGCTAATATTAGTATAAGTCACATATGCAACATACAGTATAAAATTAACTTTACTTTTTATGTACATACATTTTAATCTGAGTACATGAATAATTGATTGACTAATTAGTTAGCATCATTTTTTATATTCTCTATGATTTTATAAAGAAATAATTTATAGTAAAAATCTACAAATACTTTTAATCATTCATACCCTGTTTACACAATAGAAGATCAGTGATTTAATTGAGTTGGTTATGTAGAATTAACCAGGTCAGTGCTTTTAACTCATGTTTTTTCCTGTCAGTAATAATAATTTTGCTATCATTACATGGTCCAGTTTTTGTAGCAAAAAGAATGTGTAGTTATGTTTTCAAGAACTCTTACCAATTCTAAATTATGTCTGATTTACATTATGATTTTTGCATTGTAATAGTTGTAATTTTAGTAATCTTTTGTTAAAAATTGAAAAATTTGGTAAATATAAATTCACAAAGGCCTGCAGTGATTTTTATCAAACAACTTTATACTTACCCTCCTTTTAAATGATTTTTTTTTTTTTTTTACAAGGCCATGAAGTGTCAGAGGTAGTATAAGTGATTTTTATATTTCTGGAACCAAGGAAAATGTATAAAAATAGTAGGTTTTCAATAAGTAGTTGCAGCTTTATTGAAAACAGTAAAAATACATGGGAAAATGTTCAGCTTCAGCTATAATGTAATTGCATATTAAAATAAAAAAAAAAGAATAATTGGGCCTTTTCACCAGTCAATTCCCAGTAAAGGTAAAAACAACTCAGAACTAATGATTGCACTAGGAATGCTTACGATCATTTCAGGAATTGCAGTTAAATTAAATTTATTGGTGCGGAATATTAAGCAATTCATACCAGAAGGAACTCTGGGGCCACAGAGGAGGATACAATATTTTGGTTAAGAATTCAGCAGAAAGAATGAATAAAAAAAATGTGGTATAAGTGAATGGATTAAAAAAAGGTAGTATGTATACACAGTGGGATATTGAAGAAAGGAAGTGCTGTCATTTGCAAATAACATGGATGAAACCGGGGGACCTTGCTGATTGAAATAAACCAGGCACAGAAAGAAAACACTGCATGATTTCACTTACATGTGGAATCTAAACAAGTCAAACTCATAAAAGCAGGAATAGAATAACTGTTGCCAAGGTCTAGGATTGTGGGGAAATTGGGGAGATATTAGTGAAGGGGTACAAAGATTTCGTTTTGCAGGATGAATAACTCTGTAGCTCTACTATAGAGCATGGTGACTATATTTAATAATGCCATATTGCATGCTTCTTAAATGAGTTTCTCTTAAGTGTTCTAACTACACAAACCAAAAGTCATAACTACTCATACGTGATGTGATGGATATGTTAATTATCTTGATTGTGGTAATTATTCCACAGTGTATACATATAACAAAACATCACATTTTACACCTTAAATTTATACAATTTTTATTTATAAATTATACCTCAGTAAAGCTGGAGGAGGAATAACTCAATGGGATGAAGTTTAGAGCAGTGTGGAAAATACCTCCGGAATTTGTTTTTTCTTATCTAACCTCATTTAAAATCAAGGTATTAAACACGGCAGTACAAAACTTTGGAAAGTTCAGTGAGCGAAGTATATGCAGAGATGAAGATTCTAATAATAGGACGGAAAAATGGTCTGAGTTCCTTGCATGCTTTTATTTTTCCTTTGTTTTAATCAAGCGAAGCTGACCTGTGTTAATCCTTTAGGCAAATTTAGAGTACTTAAACAAATACTGCTAGGAGAATATAGCATGGTAAATCCTTATATAACTTTTTAAAGATTGCCACTCCCTAAAATCGCTGACTTGCAAAGATTTAAAGAGATGGGATGCGATTAATTTGCATGAAAATCCAGAGTCTTTTGAGTAGAAAAAATATACTACATCAAATCCTGTGTCCTGGGATTAAATGTTGGCTTCGAATTTATGATCTCTACTCAGAAACAGTGTCAAAAGTGGGCAACAAATCTTTTAGTATAAAACTACCAAAAGAAAAGGAATAGTATAAGCTGACAATTCTAAGTTAAAGATAGGAGCCAAAGATCTGAGAAAAGTGAAATATTTGGGCAAAGAAAAACGGCTGCTATAGAAAATTTACTCCAACCTTATCACATAGCAGAAACCCTGAACTTAGAGGAATAATGGTTGAACATGAAAGAGTACTAAGGCATGAAGCATTCTGGTTTGACCATTGTGCTGAGGACTGGGATTTTTCCTACTCAGATAACTATAGCTCTCTGTGCAGGAGACAGGCAATTGTGAGGTATCACTACAGAACTGGCAGTGTCTGTGGAGCTGTGGATGAAGATATTATGCAGTAGTGAAAAGCAAAGTCAGAAATATGGTGTAGAGACCTCAGTATTATTTTAGTTGCAAATAACAGAAACTGACATTTCCTAACAAAATTAAATATATATATATATATATATTTGAATAATACAAGACAAATTTCAAGAAAGCGTAGAGTTACGAAGACCCAAGAATGGAAATAATCAGGAAATTTCAAGAAAACTCAGTAGCAGTGTTACTGATGCTTATTCTAGAACATAAGAGGATATGATTTGCTCATGTTAGATTATGTTTCTCTAACAAAATTGAACTTAGTAATACTTTAATCATGTATATTAAAATATAATGAAAATTTACAGCTTTCATGAATTGATTTTCTGGATGCATATAAACAGAGGTTTTATTTAGTTTTCAGATTTTTAAATGGAATTGTATTTTGTAGCAAATTTATTGAGATATAATTAACATACGATAAAATACACAGTTTTAAAAGTACAATTCACTGGTCTTCAAGTCACAGAATCGTGCAATTGCAACCACTCTCTATTTTCAGAATATTTCACCATGCAGAATAGAAACCCTGTACCCATTCATGATAACTTTTTTTCTTTTCCCTTCAAATCCCAGCCCCTGGCCACCAATAATCAACTTTCTGTTTCTATGGACTTGCCTATTCTGAAAATTTCATAGAAATAAAATCATACAATACATGGCCTGTGTCTGGCTTCTTTCACTTAGCATAATATTTTTAAGGTTCATCTGTTTTCTTGCAGATATCAAAACTTCATTCTTTTTATTGCTGAAAGATAATATATTACATAAATGTGCAATATTATTTAATTCATTAATCATTTGAGGGACATTTGAATTATTTTCATTTTTTGGCTATTATGAAAAAATATTACTACAGATATTAGTGTACACATTGCAAGTGTGGACATATAAATTTTTCTTGGGTGTCCAACTAAGAGTAGAATTTCTGAAGCATTTAAAATTCAGCCCATTATAGTGAGTATGTCAACCAACCATAACTATCATGTATTTCTGACAAATATAACATGATACACATCGTTGGGATAACATTTTGGTAGATTCTCACAAAGTTCAATGTATACCCACATACCAACCAACAATTACGCTACTAGGGACTTGTCTAAGAGGAACAGAAGCACATGTTCACACGAACATTTTTACACAAATGTTTACCGCAGCATTATTTATATGATCCCAAATGGCAATGCAGTAGACTGAATGTTTATGTCCCCCCAAATTCATAAGTTAAAATCCTAACCCCCAAGGTAATGGAAGTAAAAGCTGGGGCTTCTGGGAGATGATTAGATCATGAGGATGAAATCCTTATAAAAAGTCATGAGAGCAATACCTTTATAAAAGATACCCCAGAGAGACCCTCACTCCATCTGCCATACAAGGTTACAGTGAAAAGACAGATGTCTAGCAACCAGACACTAAATCTGCCTTGATCTTGTATTTTCCAGCCCCAAGAACATGATAAATAAATTTATGTTGTTTATAGGCCACCCAGTCTATGGTATTTTTGTTATAGAATCCAAAATGAACAAAAACAGCAAACAACCAAATTTTCATTGATAGTGAATGGATAAACAAATTGTGGCATATTCATAAATTGGAATAATTAATATTTCATGGAGTTAAAGATGAAGGATGGGTTGCATATAAATGTCCAAAAGGAAACTTTATGGGATGATAAAATCATTCTAAATTTGATCGTGTTAGTAACCAATGGGAGTATACACAGGTTGAGCATCCCTTACTCAAAATGCTTGGGACCAGAAGTATTTTAGATTTAGAATATTTTCAAATTTTGCAATATTTGCATAGAAATAATGAGATATCTTGGGAATGGGACCCAAGTCTCAGCACAAAATTTAATTGTGTTTTATATGCACTTCATACACATAGCCTGAAGGTAGGTTTTTACAATAATTTCAATAATTTTGTACGTGAAACAAAGTTTGCATACATTGAACCAACAGTAAGCAAAAGTAAGCAACTTGTCACTATTTCAGCTACCCATACGGACAATCTGTGGTTGTTTGGCAACATCAGCATTCCTAATTCTGAATTTATATGCTACCAATAAACAATAATTGTCTTTCACTTATTCACACATAAGTCCTTAACAGTAAAAAATGTAACATATTATTAATGCAGTGAAAAAATGTGTTCAGGGCAACTAAGAAGCACAGTACCATCACCAGAATATCTGATTCATGGGCCGGCCCATGGCTCACTCGGAGAGTGCGGTGCTGATAACACTAAGGCCACGGGTTCAGATCCCATATAGGGATGGCCGGTTGGCTCACTGGCTGAGCGCAGTGCTGACAACACCAAGCCAAGGGTTGAGATCCCCTTACCGGTCATCTTTAAAAAAAAAAAAAAAAGAATATCTGATTCAGTTGTTAAACAACAGCAACAGCAGAAAAACGCAGGCTTCCAGTCTGCTGTGTTTTGATTAACACTACATTCTATTTTATTTTTTAGGTGAAAAGAAACATCAGAAACAGTTGAGGGACTGGATAGTGGGTCCTCTAGGGATGAGGAGGCAATCTGCTTGATAGCTTTTTAGAATATGTCATCTATTTCATTAGCAATATTTGTCTTAGAAGCATCTCTTGGATTTCACAATCTGATATGATTTCTTGTTCTGTTATGAATCACTCTGCTCTAGTCCTTCAATAATCTCATCACACATTTTCAACATGCCAACTATAGGCACTTTTTCTGCAGTGTTAACATCACCTTCGTTGTCGATGTCATCATGATAATCTTGATTCAGAACCATTTCAGTTATTTACCATCAGTCAGTGAATGAAAAACTGATCTTCATTATCAATGTTAAACAATTCTTTGATATCCCCTTCTTCCAGCTTATTGATGGACTCTGAAGTAATACTTTTTTGCATGTGTAAAAAATTCAGACATCATTTTTTTTCTCTCGACATACGGAATCCTTCAAAGTCATCTTGTTCATCGTCATCACTGAATATAGTCACAGACTAGAGGTTGTGGCAGGCATGCAAAACTGTGTCTTTATTCACTGTGTTCCAAGCACTGGCAACAGTATATATGGCATCCTTCATGCTAAACTCCTTTTGAAGACCTATCTCACCATGCCGCTGTTCAAGAAAGTATTTTTATATTTACTCCTCATTGGTCTAAGGATACCCTAGTCACATGGCTGAATTAATTAAGTCACATTGGAAGAAAGCTTATGGCATAAGCATTATTTTTATGAAATTTCAGCTGTAGAATGAGCAGAGCGACTGTCAAGAAAAACTGAGCTTTGCAATTGTCATCCAGTCCAGCTTCCCTGCATGAGCCACTGGTACTAAATGTCCGTGAAACCAATCGGGACAGATGTCCTTGGTGATCCATGCCTTTTTGTTATCATAATAAAGGGCTGCTAAGAAATTCACTCCTTGGAAACAGTGAGGATGGAATCTTTTGCTTATCATGGCAAGTTTACATTGCATTACATGTGCATTAGCACATCCCAGCATAGTTATTCTGTTCTTGGCATTCTTAATTTTCATACAGTCTATCTCATCAGTTGTAGTACATGTCTTTCTGGGGCAACAATGCCAAAACAGTGACATTTCATCAGCATTATAGACTTCTTCAGGCATCAGATGTACATCAGCGATGACTTTGGCAAACTCGTCAATGAATTTCTCTGCTGCTTCTCAATCACCACAGACAATGCTTTACCCCCATAATTCCTTAAAACTTTAATGTCATGTCTTTTCTTAAATTTCTTCATCCAGTCTGTTGAATGTTCACAGTTCCCTCCTATTTTTAGTTTGTTATGATAGCTTTTTGCTTGTTTCACAATGAGCATGCCATTAAGTGTCATGGGTTCACTGCAATGCTGACTGTGTCCATTCTTTCAATACACAATTGAGATCTTCATTTTTATCTTTATGCAGTGTTTTTCTATTTTTTTATTAACATCTGTTCATCAGTTTCAGCATAGAACCTCGACAGTATATCCTGCTGATTCTTCAGGTCATATATAGGGTCCTTCTATCACTGTACTCTTCTGTAAAATGTTTTATGTATATACCACTTTCCAGTTTCTCCCACAGCTTGAATTTCTGTGCTATAGATAAACATAAATGCTGCTTCTTTTTCTTATCACTGTTACCCATAGGGGTATCTGCAGGCCTTTTTGACATTTTGAACAATATATTTTCACTGCAGAGCAAAGAATAAGCAAAATCATAAACAAAAACAAACAAAAAACCACAGTGAGTAATGCATGTAGGTTTTGGTCCAATGTGAGGTATTGTAAGGAAACTGCCTTTGGTATATCTGGCCACACAAATGCCATTTTATGACCCTTTTTGGGGTGTGCATGAAAAATGTATACTAGAGCTGAAGGGGCCCGGGAGGACACTGAATAAACTGTACATCGTGCACCTGCATTTTGATTCCGAACTATCACATGAAATCAGTTATGGGATTTTTCACTTGTAGCATCATGTCAGTGCTCAAAATGTTTCAAATTTTGGAGCCTTTTGGATTTCAGATTTTCAGATTAAGAATGCTCAAGCTGTATTGGCAAAATTCTTTGAAATGTCCATTTTATATATATGCTGAATATTTTATTAAATTTTACATCAATAAAGCTCGTTAAAAATCAACCAACTGACAACATCAAAAGAAAAAAAAGGAAAATTAAGCCAATATTATATGAACACATGTAAGGAGGACATTTGATAAAATTTAAGATAATTTTAAGATAAAATTAGCTAATAGTGCTTTACTGATAAAAACTAAAAAAAAATAATAATAATAAAGTATTTGAGAACACTTCATTTAATTTTAAGATAAAAATTTTTAGTATACTATAAATAGAAGCTGATGTCTCAAATTGATAACAATTGTGTATAAAAATATAGAAAATATTAAATGTATTAAATGTTGAAAATTTTCTCCCTGAGATTTGGAAAACAACCAGACAAGAATACCTCCACCTCTATTAGAATACTTCTACTTCTAATTTTTCTATTGAAATACCTCTCTCCATCAAGGCAAAGAATGTATAAGGAAGTATAAAGCTAGGGCATAAAGAAGACATAGACTGTCATTTTCATAGAGTTAACTATGTTTGTAAGAAATGTCAAAGAATCTATAAAAACTCGATGAGAATAAATAAATCAATTTAGGAAGGGATCTAGATACAATATCAATGTACAATAATTAATCGCACTATACTAGCAATAAACAATTACAAAATCAATTATAAAAATTTTGAAATTATGAAAATTATAATTTTTTTTAAATCTAGGAATAAATGCAAGATCTCCAGATACAGTCCCAAAGTATTATTAAAAGCATTTTTAAAAAGGCAAATAAAAAGAGCTATGATATGTTTGAAGGTCAAAAGACTGGACATTTAAAAATTAACAAATATCCCTAAATTGATATATAGATTTAATACAATCTCAGTCATCATCCCAGTCATGGGTCTTTTGTGGTGCATGTATTGTGTGTGTACTGCAACTGACAAAGAAAATTGAAGATGATATTGAAGATGAAGACAAAGTTAGAGGGCTTAGATTTGTCAGTCCCAAGACTTATTATATTACTGCAGAAATAGGCCGGCCCGTGGCTCACTCGGTAGAGTGCGGTGCTGATAACACCAAGGCCACGGGTTCAGATCCTATATAGGGACGGCCGGTTTGCTCACTGGATGAGCGTGGTGCTGACAACACACCAGGGGTTGAGATCCCCTTACCAGTCATCTTTAAAAAAAAAAAAAAAGAAAAGAAATAAAAGAAATAAAAATGGTATGGTATTGGTAAAGGATAGCTAAATGGACCCATGGAAAAGAATGTTGTACAGAAACAGATGTAACTGTATATATGGTTAACTGATTTGTGGAAAAAGTGTCATTGCGATCAAGAGAAAAAGAAATAATCTTCTTAATAAAAGCCATTAGACAATTTGACTATTGATATGCAAAGAGGAAAATATTGTTCTCATTATCTAGATTCCTACCTTATACTGTATAAAAAAACCAATTCCAGGTGAATTCTAGACTTGACGTGAAAGATTAAGTAACAAATCTTCTAGAAGATAATATAGGAAAATGCCTTCATGAACTTTTACACAGTCAAGAATTTCTTCAACAGGACACACCAAACATTAACCCTAAATTCAAAATTGATGAATTTCACTTTATTAAAATTAAAGACTTTTGTTCATCGGGAGGCATTATTAAGAGAAGAAAAGGAAAAGCCAGGGAATGATAGATGATAGTCTCATTGCATAAAACAATAAAGACTAGTATCCAGAATATGTAATGAAGTGTAAAAATCTGTCTAAGGACTAACAGAGTGAAAATCCACTTAGATTGAAAAAGAGAAAAAGCAGCTCTGCCATTAATCACAATGGGAGGCCAGACACAGATAAAGCCAGCTGCAAAATTAACTGCAATGCTATTTGTCCCAAGGATACAAAGCAGCTGTGAAATGCCATAATGACCCCTTCTTTTAATGACTATTGTTTTCTTATCAGTGACATCCTGGAGCCACTTTGCCAATCTCATCTATTAATGGTGATACCTAATCACTAACCTGCCCTTGCCTCGTGAGAGTACCTAATTCCTAGTTAATCTCTGCTTCTTCTAAGCCCACCTCACAGGCAGGGACCCATCAGAACTGACTCCTACTTCCTTTAGACCCTCCTAAGAATCATTTGCTGAGCCAAACCTCACAAAAGGTGTTTCCCTAATTCCTCTTACGGAGTGGAATTTTATGGTTCCCCTGGAGTTCCTTCCCCTGTTGTATCAGGTTAGTAAATCTGTCTTTTCCAGACTGCATGCTTGTTCCTGCTGGTCTTTGATTAGGCTTTTGCAAATAATAATCATCGAAAAATAAGAAGAAGAATAATAAGTACAGCAGGCAAGAAAAGACATATTTATTATTTATTGGGAAAGTATAAATTAAATCCACAGTAAGATATATCTATGCACTCCCTAGAATACCTAAAGTTCAATAGCTGAAAATGCCAAAAGTTGGAGGACACATGGAACAACTGTATCTTGCACACTGTTAATGGCAGTGTGAACTGTTGCAACTTCTTTGGAATGTTGATTAGTCATACATATCTTCCAAAGCAGAACATAGGTGTTTTAGTCCGTTTTGTGTTGCTATAACAGAAATATCTGAGACTGGATAATTTATAAAGGAAGGAGGTTTATTTGGCTTATGATTCTGGGACAGCTGCATCTGGCATGGGCCTCATGCTGCTTCTATTCATGGCAGAAAAGCAGTAGGCAGCTGGTGGGTACAAGCAGATCACATGGCAAGAGGAAGCAAGAGAGAGAAGCAAGAGGTGCCAGGGTCCTATAAACAATAAGCTCTCATGGGAACTAATAGAGCAAGAACTCACTCATTACTCCCCCTCCCCCAGGGAGAGCATTGATCCATTCATGAGGGATCCGCCCCCATGATGCAATCAGTTTCCAACACTGCCACATTGGGGATCAAATTTCCACATGAGTTTTGGAGGGGACAACACATCCAAACCCCATCAATAGGTATGCCCCATGATCAAGTGATACCAGTTCAAGTATACTTCTAACACAAATCCATATGTACGTGCAAAAATATATTTATGTAAAATAATATTTCTGGCAGCATTATGTGTAATATTATCAGACTGGAACAACCTAAATTTCCATCAACAGTAAAATAAATAACTACATTTTGGAACATTCATGTAAATGGACAAAAAAGATCAATGAACTGCTTGCTGCTATTTGCAACAACATTGATGGATGCAAAAGACATTTTACTGAGTGAAAAAGACAGAAGTAAGGATACGCAATGTATAGTTCCAGTAAAGGCTGATAACAGATAAAACATTTATGGTGGTAAATGTTGGATTGATAATGATTGTGAGGTCCAAGCATGATTTACAGAGTGCTGATAACAATGTATAATGATCTAGGGAGTTGTACTAACCATGTTTATTTACTTAGTGACAACTCTTTGTTATACATTTTATGTTTGTGCATTTTTAATATTTGTGCCACATATTGTAAATGAATAAAATAAAATGAGAAAGATCTAAAAATTATTAGATAGTAGCTAAGTATTTGGATAAATGATTAAAATGTTTTGGAGTTTCATACTGTTGGAAATTTTATTGTTTTATTTTTACTGAAAAATCTTACCTAATATTCAATATATTACAGCAGGTAGTTAACATTAATAACTGTAATGAATTTAAAAATGGATATCAGTATAAGGTTTTTATAACCTTCATCCATAAAGCAAATTGAAATTGTTTTTTAAAGGCTCTCATAATAAATTGCCCAATAGTATTAAACAGAAAAGTAACATTACAGAAATTTACTATAATTTACTGTATCAGGGAATTGAAAGGCAGAATTATAAAATACCTAAATATAATCCTTATCACCATAACCATCAAATGTTTGTGAATCTAAAATCAACTTTAAAATAATAAAATAGGACCCCAACCTGCACCGCCGAGGTGAGCCCAGCAGCAGCAGCAGCAGCAGCAGCAGCAGCAGCGGAATCATGTGGCCACAGGTGGCCACTCCCCCTCCCTCAGACCCAGAGGTAGTGAGCACCAGCCCTGACCCTGTGCCTTGAACCCGGGCTGCAGCCGAGGTGAGCACAGCAGCAGCAGCAGCAGCAGAACCACATAGCTAGAAGTAGTCCCTCCCAGCTCCTTGGACCTAGGGGGGTCTGACCTGCTGAGGTGGGCTCAGCAGAACTGCAGGGCATTAGGAGCTCATTCTATGACCAGAGAGTCTGGAATAAGAACCAAGGTGGTTTAACATAACCACCACCACACCTACTGTCAAGCAAAGACAATTCACCACCACAGCAGCAACCAGGGCCACTCCACAGCCAACCTTAGTGCAATAGAAGAAGCAAACTCTCCACCAAATGACCAAGCATCAGGGAAAAATTATTAGAATTACAAAAATTCAAAAAGAAATGACACCACCAAAAGAATACAATAATGCTCTAAAGTCAGACTTCATGGAACAGGGAATCTTTGAAATGTCTGAAAAAGAATTTTGAGCAATGATCTTAAGAAGACTTGAAGAAATAAAAAAAGACTCAATTACAGAACACAAAGAAACAAGAAAATATATCCAGCATATGAAGGAAGAAACCTACAAAGAGATTAATACCTTAAAAAAGAATGTAGAAGAACTTCTAGAAATGAAAGTTTCACTCAATGAAATAAAAAACACAGCTAAGAGCTTGAGCAGTAGGGTAGAAAAAGCAGAAGAAAGAATTTCAGAGCTTGGGGCCGGCCCGGTGGCGCCGCTTGGGAAGCGCGGCGGAGCTCCCGCCCGAGGGTTCGGATCCCACATACAGACCGGTTCCCACTCACTGGCTGAGCGAGGCGCGGGAGCAACACCGAGGGTTGCGATCCCGTTGCCGGTCCCCGGTCCGGTACGGGGGCAACACTGAGGGTTGTGATCCGTTGCCGGACACAGAAAAAAAGACAAAAAAAAAAAAGACAAAAAAAAGAATTTCAGAGCTTGAAGATGGTCTTTTTGAAATAACTCAGACAGACAAAAACAAGGAAAAAAGAATTAAAATTAGTGAGGAAAATCTAAGAGAGACAGCAGACAACCTCAAGCTCTAACATCCAAATCGTGGGTATTCCTGAAGGGCAGGAGAAAGGAAAAGGTATTGAAAACTTACTCAAGGAAATAGTAATGGTAAACTTCTCAGGTGTAGTGTGGGATACAGGCATTCAGATCCAGGAAGCTCAAAGGTCCCCAAACAGATTCAACCCAAAAAGATCCTCCCCAAGACACATTATAGTTAAATTTGCAAAGTTCAAAGACAAAGAGAGAATTCTACAAGCAGCAAGAGAAGAGCATCAGGTCACTGATAGAGGAACCCCATCAAATTAACAGCAAGCACACTTCTCAACAGAAACCCTACAGGCAAGAAGAAAGTGGAATGATATATTCAAAACACTAAAAGAAAAAAATTGCCAGCCAAGAATTCTTTACCCAGAAAGGCTCTCCTTCATAAATCAGGAAGAAATAGTGTATTTCCCAGACAAACAAAAATTGTGGGAGTTCACCACCACATGACCAGCACTGCAAGAAATTCTCAAGGGAGTCATTCATCTGGAATCTGAATAATGGCGACCACTATCACATATACACAAGAAAGAGCAAAACCCACAGTTAAAACAAAAACACCAAAAAGAAAGAGAAGGAAGCTAAATCATTCCAACTTAAATTCCTAACTCACACTGAAGAAGAGAAATAAAAGGGGAAATAATGATCAAAAGATATTTAAACCATCTAAACAAGAAGCAATTAAATGACAGGAATTAAGCAACACTTGTCAATAACTACTCTAAGTGTGAATGGACTAAATTCTCCACCCAAAAGACACAGACTGACTGACTGGATTAAAAAGCTAGACCCAAGTATATGCTGTCTTCAAGAGACCCACCTCACCTGTAGAGACACTCATAGACTAAAAGTGAAGGGATAGAAAAAGATATACCATGCAAATGGAAACCAAAAACAAGCAGGAGTAGCTATTCTTATATTGGACAAAATAGACTTTAAACCAAAAACCATAAAAAAAAAAGACAAAGAAGGCCACTATATAATGATAAAGGGATCTATCCCACTCGAAGACATAGCAATCATAAACAAGTATTCACCTAACACTGGAGCACCCAGATATATAAAGCAAACACTCTTAGACCTAAAGAAAGAAATAGGACCTAATACATTAATAATGGGTGATCTGAACACCCCTCTCAGTATGGGACAGGTCTTCCAGGCAACACATCAACAAGGAGACACAGGATTTAATCTACACCCTAGACCAACTGGACTTGGCAGATATATACAGAAAATTTCACTCAACAACTAAAGAATACACTTTCTTCTCATCAGCTCATGGTACATTCTCCAGGATAGACCACATATTAGGCCACAAATCTATTCTCACAAATTTAAGAAAAATAGAAATAATTACAACTGTCTTTTCAAACCACAATGGAATAAAATTGGAAGTAAACAATAAGCAAAACCCAGGAAGCTATACAAATACATGGAAAATAAATAATAGGCTCCTGAATGACCTATAGGTCCAAGAAGAAATTAAACAAGAAATCAAAAACATTTCTAGAAACTAGTGAAAAAAAAGACACATAATACCAAAACCTGTGGGATACTGCAAAAGCAGTACTAAGAGGCAAGTTTATTGCAGTAAATGCTTATATGAAAAGAATGGAAAGACTTCAAATAAACGACCTAACATTACACCTCAAAGAACTTGAAAACCAAGAACAATCCAAACCTAAAGGTAGTAGATGGGAAGAAATAATTAAGATCAGAGCAGAACTAAATGAAATAGAGACCCCAAAATATTAGAAAAGATTGACAAAACAAAGAGTTGGTTTTTTGAGAAGATAAGTAAAATAGATAAACCATTTGCTAGGTTAACAAAAAAAAAAAAAAGAAGAGAGAAGACCCAAATAACAAAAATCAGAGATTTTTGGAAAGGAAGACATTACAACTGATACCACAGAAATACAAGGAATCATTAGAGACTATTTTACAAAATATATGACAACAAATATGAAAATCTGAAAGATATGGATAAATTTCTAGACACATATAAACTACCAAGATTGAACCATGAAGAGATAAAAAACCTGAACAGACCAATAACAAGCAAGGAGATTTAAGTGGTAATTAGCAATCTTCCAACAAGAAAAAGTCTGGGTCCAGATGGTTTTACAGCTGAATTCTATCAAACATTTAAGAAGGAGTTAATACCAATTCTCCTCAAACTATTCCAAACAATTGAAACAGACGCTGCTCTCCCAAACTCATTCTATAAGGCCAAAATAACACTGAAACCAAAACCGGAAAAAGACACAACAAAAAAGGAAAATTATAGGCCAATATGCTTGATGAACCCAGATGCTAAAATTCTCAACAAAACATTAGTAATCAGAATACAGCAACATATTAAAAAAATTATACACTATGATCAAGTGGGATTCATCCCAGGGATGCAAGGATGGTTTAACTTACAAAAGTCAATAAATGTGATACATCACATCAACAAGCTCAAGGACAAAGACCATATGATTATCTCAATAGATGCTGAAAAGCATTTGACAAAATTCAACATCCCTTCATGATAAAAACTCTCAACAAATTAGGTATAAAAGGAAAATATCTCAACACAATAAAAGCCATTTATGACAAGCCCACTGCCAGTATCATTCTGAATGGGAAAAAAATGAGGGCCTTTCTGTTAAGGACAGGAATAAAACAAGGATGTCCACTTTCACCACTTCTATTTAACATAGTACTAGAGGTTCTAGCCAGAGCAATCAAGCAAGAGAAAGAAATAAAGGGAATCCAGACTGGAAAAGATGAAGTCAAACTTTGTCTATTAGCAGATGACATAATACCATATATAGAAAAACCTAAAGACTCTATCAAAAAACTACTAGAGCTGGTTAATAACTTCAGTAATGTTGCAGGATACAAAATAAATGTACCCAAATCAGTAGCATTTATATACTCAAATAATGAATTAACAGAAAGAGAAATAAAGAAAGTAAGCCCGTTTACAATTGTCATGAAAAAAAAAAAAAAAAAAAAAAAAGGATACCTATGGATCAATTTAACCAAGGAGGTGAAAGACCTCTACAGTGAGAACTACAAACCACTTCTGAAAGAAATTAAAGAAGACACAAAAAAGATGGAGAGATATTACATGCTCTTGGATTGGAAGAATTAACATTGTGAAAATGTCTATACTACTCAAAGTGATCTACTGATTCAGTGCAATCCCCATCAAAATACCAATGACATTCTTCACAGAAATAGAAAAAAACAATCTTACCTTTCATGTAGGAAAACAAAAGACCCTGAATAGCCAAAGCAATCCTGAGCAATAAATAAATAAATAAATAAATAAATAAAGCCAGAGGTATAACACTACTTGACTTCAAATTATACTACAAAGCTATTGTAACCAAAACAGCATGGTACTGGTATAAAAATAGACATTCAGATCAGTGGATTAGAATTGAGAACCCAGAAATCACTCCTCAGGCTTATAGCCATCTGATATTGCAAAAAGGCAACAAAAATCTACACTGGGGAAAAGATTGCCTCTTCAACAAGTGGTGCTGGGAAAAAATGGATATGCATACACAGAAGAATGAAACTAGATATGTATCTCTCACCATACACTAAAATCAACTCAAAATGGATTAAAGACTTAAGCATAAGACCCAAGACTGTAAAATTACTAATGGAAAATATAGCTGAAACACTTCAGCAATCAGGTCTGGGAACAGGCTTTATGAACATGAGCCCAAAAGCACAAGCAGCAAAAGAAAAAAAAAAAAAAAAAAAAAAAAAAAAAAATGGAACTGTATCAAACTAAAAAGTTTCTGCACAGCAAAGGAAACAATTAAAAGAGTGAAAAGACAACCTACAGAGTGGAAGGAAGAAAATTTTTGCTAACTGTGCATCCGACAAGGGATTAATATCCAGAATATACAAAGAATTTGAGCAATTATACAGTTAAAAAAAATGATCCAATTAAAAAATGGGAAAAGGATCTGAATAGACATTTTTCAAAGGAAGACATACAAATGGCCAACACATACATGAAAAAAAAAATGCTCTACATCACTAGTCATCAGGGAAATGCAAATTAAAACCACATTGAGATATCAGTTTACTCTAGTTAGACAGGCTATAATCAAAAAGATGGTGAATAACAAATGCTGGTGAGGGTGTGGAGAGGAGGGAACACTTCTGCACTAGTAGTGGGACTGTAAATTAGTACAACCACTGTGGAAAATAGTATGGAGGTTTCTCAAACAGCTACAGATAGAGCTGCCATACGATCCAGAAATCTCTCTTCTGGGTATATACGCAGAGGAATGGAAATCATCATGTCTAAGAGATACCCGCACTCCCATGTTCATCTCAGCTCTGTTTACAATAGCCAAGATATGGAACCAACCTAAACGTCCATCAATGAATGATTGGATAAGAAAACTGTGGTGTATATACACCACGGAATATTACTCTGCAACAAAAAAAGAATGAAATACTCCCATTTGCAACAACATGGATGAACCTGGAGAAACTTATGTTGAGTGAAATAAGCAAAGCACAGACGGATAAATACCTCATGTGCTCATTCATATGTGGGAGCTAAGAGAGAAAGGAAGGAGGGAAAGAAAGACCACGGTAGTGCTGAGGTCTTACAGAGGGAGAGAACATTCCTAGGGCTACAAAGTGGAGTTGGGGGGGAGAGGGGGAGGGACGTTGGAGGATAATTGGGTGGGGACACAGGGTACAAAAGTAATTTCTGGTAATGTGTATGCTGCCAGTATAAATCTGGTTCTCACATCATGGGCAGGAGGGGTGACAATTAGCTTTGTATCTCATGAGTATTCATAATAAATAAATAAATATAGGGTAACATTTCTTTCAAAAATACATAAAAATTATATGTGTATAAAAATAATAAAATATGTGTACATATTTAGTTTTATCTAATTGAGAATAATTAACAAAAGAACAAAAGAGAATATGTAAAATAAAACAATTTAAAATAATTTTATCGAACATTTCTTTTGGTGGTAATATAAAAAGCTATTTCTGTATTATACAATAGTGGGAAAAAATGCCAATGTTTCTCTCTTTTATTTTTTAAAAAAGCTTTTAGGATGATAGCCAACATTTTCTGGGGAAGCACATTCTACATCTTCTTCTTTAACAACTTGTATTTCATTGCTTTATTCAAGTTAACCATCAATTCTGCAGTACTCACTCATATGTGGGAGCTAAGGGAGAAAGGAAGGAAGGAAAGAAAGACCACAGTGGTGCGTTGGACTTTCAGACGGAGGGAACATTCCTAGGGCTGCAAAGCAGAGGGAGGGGGGAAGAGGGGTGGAGGTTAAGGGATAATTGGGTGGAAAATTGGATAATTCTACAATTCTATATATCTACAGTTATATATTTCTATTTTGCTATTTCACAGGTGAGAAACATTAAGCTTGTAGAATTATAATAAAAGCATTTTACCAGGTCCTACTCTTAGTAATTGTGGAGCGTGGATTTTTACGTGAGCACCACAGCTTCAAAATCTGTGCATCTAATTGCTATTATACGCTGGTTTATTTCTTTTGAAATTTATTTTCCAAATTTCAGACAATCAGATAAAAAATAACAATTGCTATTTAAGAAATAAATTTCCCATGTAAGAAGTGTCATCTGCTAAATATCCTTTCCTATGTAATAAAAAGTAAAGATTGATGGCTCTTGTGTCATTTATCTCATTATCAACTAAAATTAAATAATAATAAGCATTGCTTTAGGCAGGTAATTTTTTTTGTCTTTCTATTGATAATAACATTAAAAACCATATTGTCAGAATCATTGCTCAATCTAGATACTTCTCAAACTTGTATTTTTGAAGACAATTTCTAAATTTAATATTTTCTAAATTTAAATTTTAAATTAAAAAAATCAAAATGTTAAATATTTTAAAAAATTAAATATAAACATTAAAAATAATTTTAAAGTTAAATTAAATTTAAAATTAATTTATAAATTAATTTTAATGCAATTTGATTTTAGAAAACCTTACGTATCTTTTATAAAATACTTAAAAAATTATATTATGAACATATTTTATAATGTAGAAACTGAATAGTTATCAATTAAGTAAAAAATTATGTGTTACTTTTTATTCACACAGCCAATAATATATTTTACATGTAGGTAAAAAAATCTAATTAAAGAAAATTATTTTAGAGTTTAGAAAATTGGAGATTTATTACTCACGTCTTTATTAACTTTTGTGTGACCTTGGACAACTCACTTATGCTTTTTTGAGCCTCAGTTTTCCTACTTGTCAAATGAAGATATTCTATGTATTTATGAGGGTACTTCAAAAAGTTTGTGGAAAATAAAATTAAAAGACAATATTAATCTTTCAATGAACCTTTTGAGGAACCCTAGTGTGTGTGTATAATATGTTGTACATATTATAATAATTATAATAGTGTAATTTAAGCTCATTGTGTGTATTACTTTATTTAATCATTGCAAGAAGCTAAGGGAAACAACCTACAAAGATTGTAAGTAATCTGCCTAATGAAAGGTAAAAGTTAACTTGCCTAAGACCCATCATTCTAGAAGGGACCTAGCACTCTACAAGTTCAGTGGAAATTAAATTAAGTTTAATTCTTAAAATGGTTATTCTTGGTCAACTACAAGGACTGGACAACTTGCAAGAATTGCACCCCATCATGTTTTCAACATTTGCTTATACCAAGGGGTCAACCTGGTGCACTCAAGAATACCAAAGTGGCCAATCCTGCTAGTAGTTAGCCATACTGGAAAGACAAAGCTGCAATTGCAAGGACTACACTCAGTGGTCATGTTTGGGGAGGGCCTGTTTAATCAGCAACTGTGGCAGGATAAGCTGGCATCTAGGTGTAAGACCTGGTGCTTCCGTAATCATGCAGCTTATTCTCCAACAACTCAAAAGTCAGCGTTTTAATTCCTGAACAGAGACCCATGGAGAATAAGATTTCTTGGTTTTTATTAGCAGTAAGAGTAACCAAGGAAAAGGCAGATTCTTCTGAGAGAAGATATTAATCTATTTCCTTATAAAATTTTGTGCACAAAGAACAGAATCATGGGGTACCCTCTCCTGTTACAACTGAATAATTTTCCCCGTACACTGATGTCTTAATGGTAAGTATAGAAAGTACAATGGGAGAGGGCACAGATCAACCAGAAGAGGAAAATGAGAACCTCAAATTTTTACACACACACACACCCCTTATGTGTTTAGAATAATGAAAGTGTCATTGATGTAGGTGGTGTCCAGAGATTTGCTAGTTGTATACCCCCTGAAATCACAGAGTCATCTCGTGATTCAGATAGGAGACTCAGAATTTATTCAGTCTTATATTGGAACACTTTTAACAGCTCAGGAATGAACATCAGGCTGTCCTGTACATGACACTACGGGAATCCATTTCCCTCTACTTCAGCAATTCTGCTGTGTTACCACGACAATGTCAATGACCCGCCTCACAACCCGTACAGGTTTAAAAGGTACAGTTTACTGCAGGTGTGGTATATGATGCTCATTGGTCACACTTGGGGATCAGGTACGTGAACCGAGAAGTAAGTATCAGTTTGTCCAAGACAGATCCTTACAGTCTACTCTTCCAGAAAAGGACCTGGCCTTCTGCAGTGCACGAAGGAAATTTTCTATGGCCCAATACTTTAGAAAACAAATTTTGGTCATCATTAAGGCTTCTCTCTATTCCAGGGCTTCTCTATGCAGGAGAATGACCAGTGCTTCTCCAGCCACAAACACTGCTGTGGAGAATGCCCATAACTAGCTTGTTACATCATATGCACCAGGCCTATTCACCAGCGCTCTGATCATGTCAGGGGAGGGACTAAGGATAACCCAAACAATGAATACTGAGAGGGCAGGAGAATCCTGGAACCATGGTTTTACCACTTATATCATATTGTATCTTAAGCACAGATTATTCAGTTTAAAATCCCTGTGTTGGATATCTGGCCCTGCTCAAGATTTTAATGCTTCCTTAGAGTGTGTAGGTAACTGTGGCCTTACACACTTGCTACTGATTTTGTCACCATGAGTTTTCTGAAATGAATATCAGACTTGATATGTGTAATGCACAGTCAGTTTCTGTTCATTTTTAGTATTCAAAGTTACCTAGAGGGGGAATGGCAGAACCTGCGAATTGCCTACCCCATCTCCATTTCCCCTTTTTCCTTATTAATAGAGGTCTTCTTTTGTTGGGGCAGCAATGTGCACAGCCAAAATTTTATAATTATATTACCCACCTGACAGATAGAGGTAACTATATGACATAGGTCTGGCCAACGCAATATAAAAAAAGAATCACTGGGTAAAATTCCTGGGAAGTAGACTCAGATGGCACCCTGTATTTGACCATTGCTTTTCTCCTTTCTTGCTGCCTGGGTATGGCTGTGCTTGAAGGAGCTCTGGCAGGCATCTTGAGAGTGCAGGATGCATTCATATTCTAGTAGTGGAATGGAAGGCTAGGACACTGGATCTATGGTGAAAACATATCACATAGACTTTTGATTTTTTAATATATATATAAAAAATTCTTTGTTTGATTCATGACTTTTTTTTTTTAAACTTTCTGGCATATCTAACTGAACTTGATCCTAAAATATAGCACAACAAATGTAAGATATAAATCCAGGCAATGTGGCTTCTTCATCTATAATTTCAACCACCTGGTTATCCATCCACAAGGGATATCCTGGCATTAAAATAAATAAATACATATGAAATTGTAAAATGTTATTTAAGTGTGTAGCATTAAGTTTTTCATGTTTAAGCTATGAAAATAAAATAATAAGGTGCCAATAGACACAAGTACAAAACTTCCATTTCACTTTTAAATCACATTATATATTATACAAGAGTAATGCAATTCTGTTAGGATGTCTACAAATTCCCTAAAAAAATAAACCAGAGTCTTAATTTTAACAATCTCACAAATAGATTAGAATATTTCCTCATACCGTCACTTTTTTTGGTCACTGTAGATTTTACCAAAAACTTTAGTAAATTGAATGATGCATATAATGTATTTTCCTAATACCCAATAATTTTGTTTATTCCTCCCATTAAATATTACAAACCTTTCCTGGCTAAAAAAAATCATAAAGCATATTTAATAGATATAAATCACATAGTTCATATTCTCAAGTGCACCAATGTAGAATGGAAAGAGAAAATAACATATAATTAGATTATTCTAGCTTTGTGCCTCGCTAGAGGAAGTATCCTGACACCAAAATCTCCAGTTTCTCATTTGAAAAATAAGGATAAATGCCACCAAGAGGGGTAAAATACAGTGTTTAGCATTTGGTAAACATTTGGTAAGTGGATTCTAACAGTGATTATTGTTGCAAATACAGTATTATTACATGAAAATATATGAAAATGAATGAATGTATAAATATCTCAAGTAATTTATATTTTAAATAAAAATAACACCTAGAGTAGATGAGGAAATCTGAAGTTCCTGACTCGATCACAGTGTTTTAACATGAAAAATTTCCTCTCAAATATTTCAGTATAGTACTTCAGTTAATGGACTGAAAAGTCATTATATACCCAATTGCAAATCTAATTTCAAATATGAGTTTGAGTTTTAAGAATAATTAATGTGAAAGAATTTCTAATGTGATTGGGTTGGAGCAATATCTCAACTCATTTAACTTTATACTATATCAGTAATTTAAAAGAAACATTCTCACCTTAGGCATTTGGTTTGAAATTAACAATAATTATTTGTGCTACAATTCCCCATTTACCCTATTGTATATAGCAGAGAACTTTATACATTCTCTGTTATCATAGTGTTTAGCACTTATTATTCCAGATATTAATCCTCAATGGCAGGAAAGCTATTATTTATTGTTGTATTTTTGCTGCCTAGTGAAGTGCCTGACACGTAGTCAGTTTTTAATAGTTTTTGTTGTTGTTGTTTTGTTTTGTTTGCATTTTATAAAACATTGGTACCCTCATTTTGTTAAAATGTTAGAGTGAGCACCAATAACTTATTTTGTATAATGTTTTTCTATGCCTTTGTTTCCAAAACAGTATAAAGAACAGTAAGAAATGCTAGCATTGTTACTAGTGAACAGAAAAGTTAAAAACACTTTAAATAAATCACACAAAAGTTCAAGTTTTACAATAATACTTAATGGGATAACTTATTTAATATATGGTTAAGTTCATCACATTTGTTTTTAAATTCTGTAATTGACACAGGATAGTTTGTCATCTATATTTCTGATATATTTTAAATACTAAATATCATGGGGTTAAAACTAGTCTTCCTAATTCACATGCACCTGTACTTTGGTGTTAATGGTATATACTGCATTCAGATTCTTTACTACATACCTTAAGAAACATATAATTTGAAAGGAATGAAAGTTTTCTTTACCATTCTTTCATGAGAACAACCGAATTACCTTTTCTTTTTTTTTGTCTTTTTCCGTGTCCAGCAACAGATCGCAACCCTCACTGTTGCCCCTGTACCGGACCGGGGACCGGCAACGGGATTGCAACCCTCGGTGCCGCTCCCGCGCCTCGCTCAGCCAGTGAGCGGGAACCGGTCCGTATGTGGGATCCGAACCCTCGGGCGGGAGCGCCGCTGTGCCTCCCAAGCGGCGCACTATCCAGTGCGCCACCGGGCCGGCCCCCGAATTACCTTTTTAAATTAAACTTTTTTATTTTGAGATAATTGTAGATGCACTTGCAGCTATAAGAAACAATACAGAGATTCCATCTACCCTTTAATTTCTTGCAGAATTGCAGTACAATCACAACAAGAATACTGACATTGAAGATACAGAACATTTACACCATCACGGGGTCCCTCATGTTGCTGTGCTACAGCCACATCCACTTCCTTCCCAGTCCACATCCTCACTCTCCTCTCGCAACCACTAATCTGTTCTCTGCTCCTATAATTTTGTCATTTTATAAAGTTTATACAAATGGAATTATCCAATATGCAATCTTTTGAGACTGACTTTTTTGAGACAGCATAATTCTTTGGAGATTCATCCAAGTTACTACATGTATCAATGCCTTGTTCCTTTTTACTGCTGTGTAGTAGTCTGTGGTAAGAATGCAGCTGGCTTAATCATTTTCCATTGAAGAACATCTCAGTGTTTCTAGTTTTTGGTTATTGCAAGTAAAGTTACTTTAAATATCTATATAGGGATTTTTGTGTGAATGTAACTCTCTCTCAGATAAATGCCGAAGAGTGTGATTGCAAATACAATAAAGAAGAAAATCATATTTAAATAAAACAATGTATAACACTAAATAGTCTTTTATATTATTATTCTCTGAGAAAAAGAAAGCTAACTTTCCTTTATTGGTCACTGGCATTATCTATCCTTTTACCTATATTTAATATATTCCAAGGATTTGTCCCTCACATTATAATAACTAGAATAAAGTATTTGTTTGGTTACACCAAAAGGAGATATAATTTACCATTATGTCTGAATTTAAATAAAACAATTTTCTCCATTTGATTAAATAATATTGTACTTGACACCAAAAACATGGTTCAATATCATATCATTTCTCAATATATCTATCAATTAATAGATTTTGACTCTATGTAAAGAATGTCAGTTAAATATTTGTCATTTTAGGTGCAACTTTAATATTTTATTTTATGATCTACTTTTATCTTAGACAAAAATTTATACCTAATACGTAATTTCAAATTGAGGTGTTAGCACTATCTTTTCTTTAAAGACTCACAGTTACATATGTGATCTTCTTTGTTATTATACACATGCTGTAGTTAGACTTATTGGTACATCTTTCAAAAATAAATAAACTTGTTTGAGGTCATATATTATGAATTGAGAAAGACCTGGGGGTGTTATTAAAATTTTGTGGTAAAAATAATGGGGAA
Organism: Galeopterus variegatus; assembly: GCF_000696425.1. Lineage (NCBI taxonomy): Eukaryota > Metazoa > Chordata > Mammalia > Dermoptera > Cynocephalidae > Galeopterus > Galeopterus variegatus. Next base: position 51,294 of record NW_007733523.1, read on the forward strand.
GTACAGGATGAAGAGAGAAAATAGGAACAAGGGGAAAAGCTCCTTTTAACCTTGTTGTGAATTGTGACAGCTGACTTTGTTTCAGTCTGTATGACTTTGTTTCTGTGTTTACTACCCTGGCATTTCCAAGTGAGGCTATAGTATAATATGGAACAGGCAAAGCAAAAGAACATGGGCATGCATATGTTACGTGTAATACATGAGACGTGCCTAATGCACTGTGATCATGTAGAAGAGGCACTTATTTTAGGCTGGGCAGTATGAGATAGGGCAGAGTTACCGAAAAAGGCTCCTTTGAACTGGAAACCACTGAGATGAATGTAGAAAGATAAGGATGAGAGAGCACAGTGAAGAAATCAAATGCTGTTCCGAAAGAGGGTGCAATAGGAAAAACAAATTGTGGCAAAGAAAAGAATGTGTGTGTTGAAGACTTCAGTAGTTTGGCAACATCAGGGTAAAAATGTGTGTGAGATAATGGTGGAGAGATAGGATAGGGCTTGTGTCTTGTGCTAATGGGCTTGTGCCATGCCCCATGAAGATTTTATTTAAAATGATGATAATGATGACACATGAAGTCAAAGCATGGAGGTCAGATATGAGGTAAGCAAAACTAAAGACCAGACGTTCCATTGTGTGTTGATGATGATAATCAAATTAAAAACCTATGGGCCGACCCGGTGGCGCACTGCTATAGTGCGCCGCTTGGGAAGCGCGGCGGCGCTCCCGCCGAGGGTTCGGATCCCACATACAGACCGGCTGCTCACTGGCTGAGCGAGGGGCGGGAGCAACACCGAGGGCTGCGATCCCGTTGCCGGTCCTGGTCCGGTACGGGGGCGACACTGAGGGTTGCAATCCGTTGCCGGACATGGAAAAAGACAAAAAAAAAAAAAAATTAAAAACCTATGGGCCGGCCCGGTGGCGCACTGCTATAGTGCGCCGCTTGGGAAGCGCGGCGGCGCTCCCGCCGAGGGTTCGGATCCCACATACAGACCGGCTGCTCACTGGCTGAGCGAGGGGCGGGAGCAACACCGAGGGCTGCGATCCCGTTGCCGGTCCTGGTCCGGTACGGGGGCGACACTGAGGGTTGCAATCCGTTGCCGGACATGGAAAAAGACAAAAAAAAAAAAAAAAAAAATTAAAAACCTATGAATATAATACAAGCTAAGACATAAATTGAGACAGAGTGACATCAGGCTTAATAAATAAACAATGGAATGGAGGAAGATTTAAAAGATGAATTTAGCCATACCTAATGCTAAGGGAAAGACATTTTAGATGACTTAATGACTTGAGTTTATGACTTGAGTGAATGGGCAGATGATGGTGAAGTTTTGAATTCAGGAGAACAAGCAGAGTTGAATTAAAGGAAGAAGTGGATCTGGTCACACAAGGTTGGAGTTATTTTTCTGGTGTTTCTGAAGCCGCAACAAAATAATGCCTTAGAGGACATTACTGTTGTGAAACTACTCAGAAGTTGCCTTCATTTTCATGAGCCACTACATTCAAGAAGCTTTTTCTAACTAGATGTTACAAATAAGTAAACTAAGAACTCACTGCACCAAGTATTTCTGGATAGAGAAGTAATTATGCTAGGTCAGTAGTATGTTTTTAAAATTATGTCTTCCAAATTCAACTAAAAGTATTTCTAAAGAGTATAGCTATTAAATCTAGGTGTCTATCGACATCCTGAAATATCCTATATGTAGTTAATTGAACTATTTCATACGGGCAGTACTTATATCACAGAAGTATAGTCTGCTAATATCTCTTAATAAAATGTGTTAATAAACCAGAGATAAAAGTTAATGTTTTATTGTCTTAAAACACATCTATCTGAAACAAGGAGAAAGGGCCATTAAAATAAAGCACAATTCTATAGTCACTATAGGAATGAGAAAAGCCTAAAGAACCAATTAGAATATTAGAATTAATTCAATATATAATATCTGAAAAGAAACCTATGAGATTTTTCAGATGAATAGATGTAGCACATTCATGATTAAGAAGAAAATATTATTAAAAAAGTCTACTCTTAGAAATGAAATTTCATTCCCAACAAAACCAAGGAAAATTCCAAACATACACAAATGAATCTAGTACTCACCAGTGACATTGTCAGGACCCAGGACTGTCACCCACCTTCCCACTGTGCGTTTTGGTCCACCTCATGGTGGCTGCTGCCACCTGTAGCACAGCTCCAGCTGCTGCTGCTGCCAGTAGCTGTCTACACTGGTGCTTCAGTGAGGACTAGATCATCTGTGTACAAGATCCCTGCCCACATGGCTGCATCAGTCAGCCCAGCCATGCGCAGGCCCTCTGCCACAACTACATGCAATGCAGCAGCCACAGCTGGCAGCCATCCATGCTGCTGCACCAGCCAGACCACTCACATGTGGGACTCTCACCAAGCTGCCTCACCAGCTACCCCTGCTACACATGGGACCCCCCACTGTACTTGTGGACAGTACATGTACGGCCACCATAGCCATTGCACCAGCCAGATCAGCTAGGTGCATGATCTCGGCTGCTACCAACTGTATCACTGCCCCCACTGCCACCAGTGGCAGCCATACACACCACTACCACTGCCACTGCACCAGCCAGACTGGATGTGGGCAGGACCCACTGCTGCCACCATGCATTGATACAAGAAAGGTCATAAATGGAGCCACCAGAAAGAGGGAAGCCCGCATAGACCTACACCCCAGTGACTCAATTCACCTAACCAAGGGAAGCAAGGATCCAGGAGAAGCCTTGGCATATAAGAATGAGGAAAGGGAAATCTGGCCAACAGTCACCCATTCAAGCTGAGGAGATCCAGTATACACTAGTGCACCCATTGGGGTCACAAGACAGTAGCCAGGAGCCAAAAAGGCCACCTAGGATCACTCCCCTAGCTCAAAAGTGACAAGGAACCCAGGCACTTCAACCATGACCTTGAGAGCCAGTCCATATCCTTGACATTGCAACTAACTTCAGCAAGAAATCACTAAGTGTCCCAATGCCTACATCATGGAGGCAATAACATACAACTCCAACAGTGAATACAGCAGAAGTACTCACATGATGCTATACTACTGAGTCTACCTGGAATCAATACTAAACACCTTACTCAAGGGACAATATAAAACATATCAACAGAAGGAAAACTCTCTCCTTAAAGCCTACTCCATGGTACACAAGAGGCAACTGCTCTATTGGGTGACTAGAAATCAACATAGAGAGACTAGACATATATATTAAAAAAATACAAGAAATTATGACACCATCAAAGGAATATAATAATTCTAAAGGATCAGACCCAATAGAGCAGGAAATGCTTGGAATGTCTAAAAAGAGATTTTGAGTAACAATCTTAAACAAATTCAGTGAGATACAAGAAGATTCAGTTAGACAACCCTATGAAACAAGAAAAACAATCCAGGACTTGAAGGACGAAATTTACAAAGATAAAAATTTCATAAAAATGAATGTAGCAGAACTCCTGAAACTGAAAGACTCGTTCAATGAAATAAAAACTACAATTGAGAGTGTTAGCAGCAGGCTAGAGCAAATGGAAGAAAGAAATTCTGATCTTGAAGACAGTCTTTTTGAAATAACCCAAGCAACAACAAAAAGAAGAAATAATAAATGAAGAAAATCTAAGAGATCTTGCAAAACACACTTAGCACATGAACATTTGAATCACGAGTGCTCCTGAGGGAGGACGAGAAAGGAAAAGGCATTGAAAACATATTCAATGAAGTGATAGTAGAAAAATTCCCAGATATTGGTAGAGATACAGACTTCCAGATTGAAGAGGCTCTAAGGTCCCCAAACAGATTCAATCCAAAAAGATCCTCTCCAAGACACATTATAGTCAAGCTGTCAGATGTCAAAGACAAAAGGAGAGTCCTAAAAATAGCAAGAGAGAAGCATCATGTCACCTATAAGGGAATCCCAATTTGACTAACAGCAGACATTTCAACAAAACCTCTACAGGCCAGAAGAGATTGGGATGACGTATTCAAAGTAATAAAAGAAAAAAGACTGCCAGCCAAGAATAGTTTATTCAGCTAGGCTATCCTTCAGAGATAAAGAGGAAATATTGTAGTTCTCGGACAAACAAAAGCTGCAGGAGTTCACCATCACTCAACCAGCAACACAAGAAATCCATAAAGGAGGCCTGCAGCTGGAACACAAAAAACAATAATCATAACCATGAATACACTACAAAGAACAAACACCAATGATAGAGAAGATATGCAAATGAGAATGAGAAAGACAGTATACCATACCACCTCAAAAAAACAATGAAAACCAAAGACAAAAAAGAGGAAAGAAAAGGACAAAAGATATTTAATTCAACTATAGGAAAAGCGATTAAATGTCAGGAGTAAGACAATACCTTTCAATAACAACCCTAAATGTAAATGGATTAAATTCCTCACTCAAAAGACACAGACTGACTGATTGAATTGAAAAGTTGTACCCAACTATATGATGCCTTTGGGAGAATCATATCAACTGTAAAGAAACACACAGACTGGTTGTAAAGGGATGGAAGAACATATATCATGCAGACAGAGACCACGAAAGAGCAGGAGTAGCTATTCTTATATCAGATAAAACAGACTTTAAAACAAAAACCACAAAAAAAAAAACAAATAAGGCCATTATATAATGATAAAGGGATCTATTCAGCAAGAAGATACAACAATAATAAATATATATGCACCCAATACCAGAGCATCCAGATATATAAAGCAAACAGTATTAGACCTAAAGAAAGAGATAGACCCCGATATTATAGACAGGGACATGAACACCCCTTTCTCAGTGTTGGATAGATCATCTAGGCAACAAATTGACAGAAAAACAGAGGACTTAAACTACACTTTAGACTAACTGGACTTGGCAGATATCTACAGATCATTTAATCCAACAACTGCAAAATATACATTCTTTTCATTAGCACATGGAACATTCTCCAGGATAGACCATAAGTTAGGTCACAATTCAAGTCTCAATCATTCCTAGTATCTTTTCAGACCACAATGGCTTAAAACTAGAATTCAATAACAAGTGAACTCTGGAAACTATACAAACACATAGAAATTGAACAACAGGATCCAGAACAATCCATGGGTCCAAGAAGAAATTAAACAGAACTTAAAACTATTGAAAATAAAGACACATCATACCAAAATCTGTTAGACACAGTTAAAGCAGTATGAAGAGGGGAATTTATCGCAATAAATGCTTATATCAAAAGACTAGAAAGATTCAAATAAACAGCCTAACAATACACCTCAAAGAACTAGAAAAAAAAGAACAATCCAATCCCCATATTAGTAGATGTAAAGAAATATTTAAGATCAGAACAGAATTAAATGAATTTGGGACTCAAAAAAATGATTCAAATATCAATGAAACAAAAAGTTGTTTTTTTTTCTTTGAGAAGATAAACAAAACAGACAAACCATTAGCAAGGCTAACTAAAAAAAGAAGAGAGAAGACCCAAATAACAAAATCAGATATGAAAGAGGAAACATTACAACTGATACCACAGAAATACAAAGAATCATTAGAGACTATCAAAAATAAACATATGCCAACAAATTTGAAAACCTGGAAGGAACAAATAAATTTCTGGACACATACACATTACCAAGACTGAACCAAGAAGACATAGAAAACCTGAGCAGAGAAATAACAAACAATGAGATTGAAGCAGTAATCAGCAGTATCCCAACAAAAAAAGCACAGAAATAGATGGCTTTACTGTTGAATTCTATGAAATATTTAAAGAGGAATTAATACCAATTTTCTTCAAACTATCCCAAAAAAGTAAACAGAGGCCATTCTCCCAAACTCATTCTATGAGGCCAGCATCACCCTAATACCAAAAGCAAAGATACAACATAAAAAGAAAACTACACATAAATACCTTTGATGAACATAGATACAAAAATCCTGAAAAAAATATTAGCAATCAGAATGCAGCAACACAGCAAAAAATTTATACACCATGAGCAAGTGGGATTCATCCCAGGGATGCAAGCATGGGTCAACATAAACGATTCAATAAATGGGATACACCACAACAACAAAACTAAGGACAAAAACCATATGATTATCTCAATAGATGCAGAAAATAGCATTTGACAAAATTCAACATCCTTCATGATAAAGATGTAGCAAATTAGGTATAGAAGGACTGTATCTCAACACAATAAAAGCCATATATGTCAAACCTGCTGCCAATGTTATCCTGAACAAGAACAAGAACAGGAACAAGACAAGGATGCTCACTGTACAACTCCGATTTAACATAGTATTGGAAGTGCTAGCCAGAGCAATCAGGCAAGGAAAAGAAATAAAGTATATCCAGATTGAAAAAGACAAAGTCAAACTTTCTGTGTTTGCAGATGACATCATCCTATGTATAGAAAAACCTAGAGTCTATCAGAAAACTCTTAGAGCTGATAAATAATTTCAGTAGAGTTGCAGGATACAAAATCTACATGCAAAAATTAGTGGCATTTTTATACCCCAATAATGAGCTAGCAGAAAATGATAGCAAGAAAGCAAGCTTATTTACAATAGTCACCAAAAAGAATGAAATACTTTAGTAATCAATTGAACTAAGGAGGTGAAAGATCTCTACACAAGAAGTAAAAATCACTGCCGAAAGAAATTAAAGGGGACACAAAAAGGTGGAAAGAATTAACATTGTGAAAAGACCCATATTACCCAAAGTGATCTACAGCGATCCCATCAAAATACCAATGACATTCTTCACAGAAATTAGTACAAGCAACAAAAGTACAATAGTACAAGCAACATAAGAAAAAATAAACAAATAGGATAACATAAATCTAAAAAGCTTCTGCACAACAAAAGAAACAATTAACAGAGTGAAAAGACAACCTACAGAATGGGAGAAAATATTGGCAAACTATGCATCTGAGAAGGGATTAATACCCAGAATATACAAAGAACTCAAACAGCTATACGGTAAGAAAACACGTAACACAATTACAACATGGGCAAAAGAGCTGCATAGACACCTCTCAGAGGAAGATATACACATGGCCAACACACACATGAAAAACATGCTCAACATCACTCAGCATCAGGGAAATGCAAATCAAAACCACATTGAGATACCATCTCCCTCCAGTTAGACTGGCCATTATCAAAAACTGAGAATAGCAAATGCTGGTGAGGATGTCGAGAAAGGGGAACCTCCTACACCATTGGTGGGACTGTAAATCAGTGCAGCCACTATGGGAAACAGTATGGAGGGTCCTCAAACTACTACAGATAGAACTGCCATATGACCCAGCAATCTGCTGGGTATATACTGAAAAGAATGGAAATCATCATGTTGAAAGGATACCTGCACTCCCATGTTTATTGCAGCTCTGATTACAACAGCAAAGAGTTTGAACCAACCTAAATGTCCATTGACGGATGACCAGATAAGGCAAATGTGGTAGGTATATACTAACTGAAATACTACTCTGCAGTAAATTAAAAAAAAAAAAAAAAAAAAAAAAATGGAATTCTGCCATTTGCTGTAACATGGGTGAACTTAGAGAAAATTATATTAAGTGAATTGAGCCAGGCATAGGAAGAGATTACCATGTCCTTACTTATCAGTGGGAACTGAAAGAAAGAAAGAAAACATCAAACTTTCAAAAAAAATGAGAACAGAACTGTGGTTATTAGAGATGGAAAAGGGGGAAAGGGAGGGGGGTTAGTAAGAAATTAAGGGTCACAATGATTGATTAAGTTTTGTAAACATGAATATACTCATTATCCAAATTTGATCACCGTATTTTGTACACTTATATTGGGATTTAAATCTGCACCCTACAAATACATATATAATCAATTATGTTTCAAATAAATATATATATAATATATACATATATATGTGTATATATATACACACACACATAAATACACACACACACCCAAAAAAATGGAAAACAAATGAACCTAAATTTTAATTAAAAGAATATTTTGGTAAGATTAAATTAAATCTTTGTAAAATATGTAGATTTTAACACATTCAAGTTTTCTCACCATTGCAAATATCATTTCAATGGCATCATTTGTATGCATGTTTATCCATGATATTGTGTCATTAAAGCACACAAAATATGAGGCACAAATTGTGAGATAAATCATATGATACTTACATACCTGTACATATGTGTATACACATACACATAAATTTTAACTCTGCTTATGCATGAATGAAAACATCTATTGTATATAAGGATATAAAAATTGTTTATTTCTATATAAAAGTAGAATAAAGATAAAATTGAAGGAGAAAAATGATTAATAAAGGCTGGCAAAAAGAAGTCCATCAGATTCAATTCTTATTAATTTCTGAATGCTATTTAAAAATATGAAATTATCTTATACTGCAGTATATATGTCAAGAATTTTAAGTATTTTTGCACTTAAAAATTAAACATAAATTTTTAGACAAAAACAACATGTTTACAAGCAAAGGAAAATGTTTTAGTTGATTAATTTTATATTACAACAAATGTAGCTGACTGCTGATATTAGGGATAAGCATAAAGTTATGGCTGAAACTTTTTTCCCACTTTGAATAGCAGCTTTATTTTAGTTGAATCCTGTTAGGAGCAAGCTCACACAAATTATGAGGGATCACAATGTATTATTTTTCAGGAGTTATATAATTTAAAATGATCATTTTTGTAAAAATTATAAACTCCCATAAATAATTACATGAATTATAATAAATATTATGGAAAAGAATACCTGCCATCTTTCTACTAGATTTTACCTTACCAGATGTTTTTCTAAAATATTCATGATTCAAATTTATTTTTCAAAGTCTTACCTGAGAGCATCTCTCTTATGATTTTAAATATAAAGAAAATATGGATATACTAAAAAGATATTTATATTTACAATGCATTTAGTATTGTTCTCAGCTTTCAGAAGCCTTTACTTTATCTGAAGTCTCTTCTGGTAGTAGATCCTTTGTCACCTAAATCTTTATCTCCAAGGGTATTGAGAAAGTCCCCTGAACAGCAGAAAATAAAGCTACTTTTCACTCAGATAAATACTAGCTTAGGCTATGCTTTCCCAGTAGGGTTTGGCCAATGGTAAAACTAGATGAGGTGAATAGGTGATTGAGTTGTCGATTACCTTTCCTTTGGAAATCACGACCAAAGTGCTTTACCAAGTTACATTGCCAGAGCTAAAAATCCTTCCAATGTATTTGCATTTCTTCCTGGTAAATTTGCTTTCTCCTAACAAATCTTTCTCTAAACGCTTTGCCCATTACCTCACAGACATCAGTTAGGGTACATTAAGCAAATATTCCAATCAATAATTAATATCACCTAAATTTAGTGAGAGTATAATCAGTTGAAAATATTGGTGAGTTTCTAATTGGCCACTAAGAGACTTGTAATGAATTGTATCTATGTGTGTTATAAAACCACCAAAGTTTTGGAGGGAAAATATCCTTTACTATTGTAATTCATTTCCTCTGCACAACTTACATTAAATACAAAATATCTTTAAATAGGTAATTTCATATATCTTTGTCTTTAAAAGTAAAGCTAAAAGGCATAACATGGCATTTTATAATTTGAAATGAAGAAATGGCGTGAGGTTATGATAGGGAATGTTAGTAAGCATGAAGATTTATTTTTATGATAAGTATACCACATCATTAGTGATGTAGCAGACAATATGCAGTGGATGAGGCATTACCACAGTATCCTGAGCTTCTTGCAGTACAGCTACAACCAGGCAGGGTCTAGCTGTAATCCCCAAGTGCACCACTAATTGCAAGCACTTTGAGTGCTGTGCTACCCTGAGATGGGTTAATAAAATGCTTGAGCACCTGAATCGACTACCACATCCATTTGGGGAGCACACACATTGTGCATCAGGGAGCTACTGGAGAAGAGCTATTGGAGCTCACATATATTGGACTGTCTGATCATTGCAGCTTAGCTGCATTTTAGTGCTGTCCAAACTAGCAAAAACTCTACTATCCATCCATGTATCTTCTGTGTATTAATTCATCATGGTTTTGAAATAGAAACATGGCAACATTTGATTAAATTCTAGATCTATTTTCATGGTCACAAAAATCTTACCATTAATTTTTTTTTAATAAAGAAAAGGTAGAGTGGTTAGATTCTTTAAACAATAATTTTTTAAATTATTTACTTTTATGAATAAAATTTGTTATTAATGATGAATGTAGTGGATCCTGAGAACTTGGCCCAGATCACTGCTGGCTGAAAGCTCACAGCTATGTTTCTCTTAGGAAATTGCCCTCTGCTGTTGGGAATTGCCTTGCATAAAAGCCTGCATTCTCTTTGGAAGTACCTGGCTGTCAATTACTAGCTGATGAATGGGGACAAAGGCCCAGTCTTCTGGCCTCAGTTTGGAATATTCTGAAGTTTCTTTCAAGCTCCAGAGTTCCCAGTAAGATTATCAGAGACTTTCAACTGCTACCACACTGAGGGTCAGATTATCTTTCTGCACAATCCTGCTTTCTTCATTGCTTGCTCCTTATAGGATTCAATTCCCCCATAAAACTTCCCAATGGAAACTTCTCCTTGGAATTTCTTGTCTCATTATCTGTTTCCAGGATCACAACTATCCAAGAGTGACTGTCAATAATTTGAAGAGCAGAATAAATAAATCTTGAGCAGAATAACGTGTGTACCTTACTCTAACACACAAATATTTTAAAGAATTCCTACAATGCCATAATGAAAAAAAGATACCACCCTGGTGGTATGGCTTTCTACCTTCTCATTACTCTTGCTTGTTTTAGAGTAATTTCTAGCATTATAGGCCCACCCTCTCAAAAACAGAATCCAGAAAACATGGTTCCCCAACTTTTTAGCAGCCAAGTCACCTGCTAGGAACTCATATCCACCAATTGAATTTACCTGTGCAAGGATTTATGTTAGAATAAAGTACTTGAGAAAGAAGGAAGCTTGTATTAGAATCCACTTCATTGACAGAGATTTAGAGATCGTTGAAGTTAGCAGGTAGAAATCCTGGAGGGCCAGGAGCGGGCCTGGAGGAGAACTTTCCTGAACAGCAGTAGTGGTGTTTTTCTTTGTTTTTGTCCACTGTTTTGAGGTATGTCTGACATATAAACAGCTGTATGCATTTAATGTATTCATATCTATGCATTTGGGGGCTTACATTTGTAAAACTATCACCATCATCTAGGCTACAAACATATCCATCACCTCCCACTTTTCTTATCAGGCCAAATCTGCAGCATAATTTGGGGCATTATAATTGAACCTGAGTCATGAGCCTCCTTCATGTCTACCCAGATTTCTGCAGCTACACAGCATCCTTTTAACGAATTTTTCCTGTTTTATTAGCACAAGTCACCTTCTATTTCTTCCAACTATATATATATATATATATGGTTTTTACAAATGCCATGTTCATTACATTATAAAATGTCCTATAGGTGGAAATGTTACCATTTCCATTGTGTGAACAGGACATAATTTTTCATGAGTGAATTACTTTTTCTAACTAAGAAATAGTATGTCTCTGGATTATTATGCTAAATTTAATCAGTAGTAATTTATTTTGTGGCAATTCTGAATGCAGTTATATATAAAATTAAGCTATAAGAGCTATAGGCATGCATGCCCTGTGCAATTCGATACTCTCCAAATGCTCAATAGTGTATAGGACCCCATAAAATGCCAAATATGTGACAGAAAAGAGTTTATCTCTGTGTTGCAAACACCTGTTAAGGATAACTAGGGACCTTAGTAAGATATCTGCATAATCATGATTTTTTTTTAATGTAAAAAATTGTCCTGATGCCACCTCATCATAATTTACTTTGTCCATATTGTAGATTACATAAAAAGACAAATTTTATTTTTAAATCAAACATGTAAAACACTAATAAAAAATACAGGTATTGATGCTTACAAAACCTTAACCGTATGTCTTAGAAGACAAATTTTTACAGTTGCCAAATTCTAAATTACCACCCATTCCTTCTTTCAAAAACCATGTAATGAGTGACTACTGAATACCAAGCACCACTCTAGTCATTGAGGGTACAACAATGAACAGGAGAGTTTAAATCTCTTACAGGACTCATACTATACTGAATTGAGGAAGATAATACAAAACAAATTATGTAATATAGATAGCAGTGGTGATAATGCGTACGTAGTATAATTAGTCTGAATGGTAAAGAACAAAAGTTAGGAAAACACTTTCTCTAAACGTGAGCTTTAAATAGAGAGATGAATGTAATAAGAGGTTGAGTGATATGAAGATCTAGGGAAAAAGCATTAAATAAGCTGAGAACACAGGATGCTCAAAGGTCTTGAGTCAGAAGAAAGACAAGTGTGTGTGAGGAAGGGACAGTCCGTGTGATGAAACAGTGAGTGAAGGGAAGAGGGACAGCAGATGTGGGAAGACACAGAGGACCTGAACGCCTAGGACCTTGCGGGCCGTGGTTAGGGTTCCGAATTTTACTTTGACTATTGACCAAGTCATTGAATGATTTCTAGTTCTCTAAATTTTTCCTGTAATGGCCACAATGAGATCCTTTATTTCACGGGTCTTTCTACTCATTTATCATTCTTGCTTAAGTCCCATCAAGAATATATAAGAGTTTCAGTAGTTGTACATTTAACATTTTAGTCGTTGTAATTTCTGTCATTAGTCATCCTCTTGGGAGGGTGATGGTGTGCCATGTGGTTTTCATTCATACTTCCCTGATGACTAAGGAGCTTTTCATTGCATATTGGCTATTTGGATATCTTCATTGTGAAGTGCCTTTTCTTTATATTATTGTGATCTATTATATTATTATTTGTTAGTAAAGGTTAATTACATATTCTAGATGTATGTCTGTCACATATATGTGTCTATACACACACATACAAATATATAGGAATTTAGTTAAATTCCACTTTTTAATTTTTAATGTTTAATACTTTCATGTGATCTTCATAAAATCTTTGCCTACTTTTAGATTGCAAAGATATTACCATGTATCACTAGAAATTTTATAGTTTCAGTATATTTGGGTATATATTAAATTAATTTTTTGTGAATAGTGTATGATAGAGGTTGCAATGCATTTTTTTATGTACTTATCCAGTTATTTGAGCCCTATTTGTAGCAACACCTTCTTTTCTGTATTGAATAGTCTTTGCATCTTTGTAAAAATCGTTTGACCATCTGTATGTGGATCTTCTTCTGGACAGCCTATTGTCTTTCATCGATTCATTTTTCTATCTTTCAACAATAATATATCATTTTGATTACTGAAGTTTTCTGTAATACTTGAAAACTGGGTGCTTCTCCCCCCACCCCAAGACTCTTTGGCTATTCGAAGTTACTTGCTGTATTATTTATATATTAGAATATACTTGTTAGTTCCTATTTTAGAAAAAAAAGCTTACTGGGATTTATAAGATTTGCATTGGGTTTATAGGTCAATTTTAAGAGCATTGACATATTAACACTTTTATTCTTCCAGTCCATAAACTTGGCACACCTCTCCACTTAATCAGATGTTATTTAATTTCTCTCCGCAAACTTTTCTAGTTTTCACTGAAGAGGTCTTGCTTGTTTTTTCTCAAGTTTTATCCCAAGCGTTTTTAGTGTTGTTATAAATTAAATTGTTGGTTCCTTTTGAAATGAAAATAAGGAGCTTACTTAAAGCCTCAGGACTGTAGATTTTCACTTCCACTTCACTGTTAAGACCATGCCTCACATTGCCACCTCTAGAGATAAGAATACTACAATAAGTTTTGTTTTGTTTTTCCCAGCATGCTTGCTCTGAACCCAAATGTGATTTTTTCCCCTAAGGAATATGAGATTAATGTGTACTAGGTAGATGGCTTTCAAAATGTGGCACACCATTTCTCAAGGTCATCCTCAACTCCTACTTTTTAACCAAGACCATCCAATTAGAGTTAATTTTCCACCACTCTCCCACTCCTCTGACACTGTCATAACACCTAAATTTTACTTTTGCAGAAACATTTTTTAAAATCTTTCAAGGAAATTTGTCTTAAAGTAAATATCCTAATTCACACATCTACTGTAACATTTATCATTTAATAAGTATTTATAAATACACGTGGGATTAATCTAGACAATTACATCCATTAACATTAGTATCTGTACATTATAATTATTCTGAGCATATGGTGCAAGTAAGTAATTTATTCTTTATTAACTTGTATCAGAGCTATATCATCCTGGCTAGGACTCATAAAGTTCAGGCACTTTATGTCCTACATTTTCAACTGAAAAAGTGCATTTTCTAACCAAATTATGATGACTGTATTTATCTCTGTCTTTTGGTAATGCCTTTCCATATTGATGCTGGGCTTGACCATGTGACTTGTTTTGGACAATGAATGGGACAAGAGTACAATTAATTTAAGTAGAAGCTTAAAAAAGCACTTGCACACTTTGATTTCTTCTCATTTCTCTGCTTTTGTTATGAGAATATGCACAGGCTAGTCTGCTGGACACATATGAGAAGCATTAGAAGAGTCAAGTTTTCCTGACTGAGGATGTCACGGATCACCCAGGCCCTGGCCATCCTTCCAATTTATAGCAAATGCTTGGGCAAGTTCCAAAAAGATCAACCAAACCTGATCAACCAAAACTTTATTCATTTAGTCTGATGATTTAGTAGATCTAGTAGACCATCAGACTATGTAAATGACTGGCTGTTGTCTTCAGACATTTGCTTTTGGAATGATCTACCATACAACATTAATAGTGGGACAGATAACCGTTACGAATTAGCATCAAATGATACATGAACTGGCTTTGGTTCATGGATCACATGTTGAATAGCACTGCCTCAAATGATCCAAATATGTTGTTTTTCTTTGAGCATTCCAGGAAAACTACCTCCACTATTTTTTATGTATAGCATTTATTTAAATCTCCTAACAGTCTATAATTATTTTAATAGTTTTTTTTCTAACTCCCCAATCCAAGTTTATATATAAATTCCACGAGAGAGAGATCTTTATTATGCTCATTAATTTATCCCAACACATAAAACACAGCCAAGCACAAAGTAAGTGCTCAAAAAATATTTGTTGAACTAAAACATATTTATTTAAAATGTTTACATGAAGAATGTAAGATGAGCAAATGATGTTCAGGATGTGAGAGTGTATAGAATATTTAGCTGTAATAAAGTTTTCATGACAAAATATTATGACTAAAACAGGAATTTGCAAATCCTTGATACAACGCTATAGGTGAATATCTTCTGTTAAAGACATATCACCGAGTAAAAAAAAAAATCTACAGTAAATAAGTTTGATCTCTTTACTGACACACTCCCTAATATTTCACAACATTTTGAGGGTAAACGAAGGAAATTAAATTAGATATGCCTAAGACTATGTATGTGTGTGTACATGTGTGTGCCTGTGTGTGTATGTACATGTGTGTATACACATGAATATATTTTTGAATAGTTTTTAAAGTAAATTTATTGTAAATTTTTAAGGTCTGCAATATGATGTTATAAGAAACATATATGTAGGAAAATACTTACTATAGTGAACCAAGTAACATATTCCCCATCTCGTGAAGCTGCCCATATTTTCCCCTTTGGAGAGAGCAGCTATAATCTACTCATTTTGCAGAAATCCTGAATATAATACATAATTATTATCTATAGCCCTCATGTATGCGTTAGATCTTTAGACTTGTTCATCCCAGGTATCCGCTACTTTGTATCCTTTCACATCTCCCCATTTCCTCCCCCAGCTCTCACCCTGGTAACAACTGTTTGTTTTGTTCAGTCTCTGTATATTTGTCTTTTTAATAAAAATATTTTGTTTTCCAAATTATCCTTTCTAAATATAAAGCTAACAACAGAACATAGAGATAACCTATTATTTTGTAAGAAAAAAGTATATTAAATATGAATACACACCATTATAAAAACAAATAACGTCTGTGTTCAAGCAAGCATGAGGTCCTTGATGTACTTAATTAAAAATATATGTACTACGAACTAGAGACAGATTTTTTTTTTTTATTTGTGTAGCTACTAGGGACTATTTGAACATTTTTCTGGGTTTTATGGCTTTAAAAGTGAATAATTCATGTAAGCTAATGTTAATTAACATCAGAAAGCTCTGTAGCAGCTTTGTGGTTTTAATGACTAAATTCTCAATTTCAAAAGCAAGATTAAGAAAAACACTAACTCTGTTCTCAAGTTATATCTATTTGAAATTTTTAAATATATAAATGCATAATTTCTGCAATTTTTTTTGTTTGTGTGTTTGGAGTTTTTTTGAGGAGGGGACAGGTAGATACCAAAATTTAAACCAAAAACACTTTTTGAAAATGAAAGGAAAACTTTATTTCTGACATGACTAGAATATACAAACACCACCTATAAAAATAAACATTCATGATATAAAAAGGGACATAATGGGAACGTACCACTTTATATACACACAGGTAGATATACACATAAATATGAATATAATGGATATATACATATAAATAGATAAACTGACAGGAAATAAGATATGTTGGTAAAAAATATAGATGTTTATAGCTGTTGCTATATAATTTTTAAAATCATCACTAAGGCTAAAACAACTTAAAATAATAAATTTGAAAGTTTAAATGATATTAATGGTTTTTATTAAATATGGCTTTTCAAAATTACTCAAAACAATAACATATATAAAAAAGGAATAATTTAAAAAATTAAATATCAAATCAAAATCAACTTTCCACTACGACAACTCCAAATAATGCAAGCTCACATGGTTGTATTGGTAAGTGTTATCAAACCTAAAGCAATTGAAAGTTCCCAATATACACATAGTCTATAAGACGCAAAAATAGGAAAAGCTAAAGGACATTTTTACAAGGCAAATGAAACCATTATTCCCAAATTAGAAAAGAATATTAAAATAATACTCACTTATGAATATAGATATATGTGAATATAGATAAATAAATCCTTAACTAAGCTACGTGAAGGCTGAATTCACCAATGCGTGCATGTGTCTGTACAGAAAGAGAATCAAATAATGAAAGGACGGCTTCATATAATATATGAGGGTACATGGAAAAATAGAATTGAAAGATAATGTGAATCTTTTCATAAACTTTTTGAAATACCCTCCTAGTAATAGAAAAAAGGAGAAAATAATATGCTTGTTTCAATAGATAAAGACTGATATATTCAACAAGTTGCCTCAATTTTTGTTTGTCTGAGAAAGTTTTTATTTCTCTACCACTTTTTTTGTGCATGTCTAAGATTGTATATATGCTTTTTAATTTTAATTTTTTATTTTTAATTGACAAACAACAATTGTATATATTTATGGGATACCGTGTGATGTTTCAATACATGCATGCAACATATAGTATGGAGATTCCTCAAAAAATTAATAATGGAACTGCCATATGATCCAACAATTCTACTACTGGCATAGATCCAAAGGAAATGAAATCACATGTTAAAGGAACATCTGCACGCCCGTGTTTGTTGCAGCCCCATTCACAGTAGCCAAGATTTGGAATCAATCTAAATGTTCATCAACAGATGAACGGATAGAGAAAATGTGGTATAGAAGTATTTACACAATGGAATGCTATTCAGCCATAAAAAAGAAGGAAATCCTGTTATTTGCAGCAACATAGATTGTACTGGAGATCATTATGTTAAGTGAAATAAGCCAGACATAGAAAGATGAATACCAAATGATCTCATTCATTTGTGGAATCTCCTTCACTTTCAAAAGTAATTTCACAGGGTACAGAATTCTAGGTGGGTTTTTCATAGTGGCAGTGGTGGTGATTTTACTTATTTCTTTCCCAACACTTTAAAGTTCGGCCCTACTCTCTTCTTGCTTGCATGGTTTCTGAAGAGAAGCAGGATACAATTCTTTGCTCTTTTGGAAGTAAATTGTCCCCCCCCCCCCCCTTACACC
>NW_007733523.1:69482-74833 GCF_000696425.1 Galeopterus variegatus
CCCCCCCCCCCCCGCCCAGCCCCCTACCCACCCCTAGCTTCTTTCATGATTTTTTAATTACCTTTGATCCTCTGCAATTAGAGTTTAATATGCCTTTGTTTTAGTCCGTTTTGTGTTGCTATAACAGAAATACCAGAGACTGGGTAATTTATAAGAAAAAGAGGTTTATTTGGCTCACGATTCTGGGACAGCTGCATCTGGCATGGGCCTCAGGCTGCTTCTACTCATGGTGGAAAGTGGCAGCAGCCAGTGGGTACAAGCAGATCACATGGCGAGAGGAAGGAAGAGAGAGAGAGAGGAGGTGCCAGGGTCTTTTTAAGCAACAAGCTCTTGCCGGAACTAATAGAGCGAGAACTCACTCATTAATCCCCCCTCCCCCAGGGAGAGCATTAATTCATTCATGAGGGATCCACCCCCATGACTCCATCAGTTTCCAACACTGCCACATCGAGATCAACTATCCACATGAGTTTTGGAGAGGACAACACATCCAAACTCCATCATGCCGCCCCTGGCCCCCCAAAACTCATTTCACTCTCACATACAAAATACAATCATTCCATCCCAACAGTCCCAAAAGTCTTAGCTTGCTCCAGGACCAACTTAAAAGTCCAAAGTCCAAAGTCTCCTCTGAGACCAAAAGCAGAAGTCCTTCCAGCTGTGAATCTGTAAAAGTCAAAACCAAATTTATCTACTGCCAAGATACAATGGTGGAACAGACATTGGGTACACATTCCCATTCCAAAAGGGAGGGATAGGCCAGAAGAAAGGAAAAACAGGCCCCAAACAAGTCTGAAACCCAGCGGGGCAGACATTATGTCTTAAAGCTCCAAAATAATGTTCTTTGACACCAAGTCCTGCATCCTGGGCACAACTGGGCATCTAGGTCCCCAAAGCATCAGGCAGCCTTGTTCCCACAGCTCTGCCAGACACAGCCCAGTGGACCACACTGGTGTCTGTGGCTTTTCCTGGCCTGCGTTGCACGTTACCAGTGACCCTGAAGTTCTGGGGTCCTGGCCGCAGCCCTGCTTCATTGGCTGTACTAGACATTTCCCTGGTGCGGGCTCTCTGTGGGGGCTCTGACCCCACTTTCCTGCTTGGTATTGCTCTAGTAGATGGCCTCTGCAGTGGCTCCACTCCTGTGGCAGGTCTCTGCCTGGACCCCCAGCTTTTCCATACATCCTCTGGAATCTGGTTGGAAGCTGCCCTGCCTCCACTGCTCGCATGTCCTGCTGGCCTGCAGACTTAACACAACTTAGACACCACCAAGGTTTTGGGCCTCTACTCTCCAGGGTTGCTGCATGAACCACACTTGGGGCCACTCCAGCTGGAGTGACTGGGATCCTGGGAGCAGGATCCTGAGGGCAGCTGTGCCCCAGGTCTGTCCTCCAGGATAACCCAGTCCTTGTCTGCCTCAGGGTCTGTGATGGGTGGGGCACCCTTCCAGAATTCTGAAATGCCTGCGGGGCTTTCTTCTCATTTTCTCTGCTATTAGCATCTGGCTGCCCTACTGCCAAGATAATGTCTTTAGCAACAAGTTTATCTGCTTCACCCTTGCACCGTTCGCCGCTCTCCACTTATTTACCACATGACTAGGCTGCAAATTTTCCAAACCTTTATGCTCTGCTTCCCTTTTAAATTCTGGCTTTACATAATGATTTTGTTGCCATAATTCAAGGTAGGCTCTTAAAAGCAACCATGCAGCTTCCTTACTGCTTTGCTGCTTAGAAATTTCTTTGGCCAAATGCTCTGGTTAACAACTCTTAAGTTCCAACTTCCACAAAGTCCAAGGGTATGGACACAATGCAGCCAGGTTCCTTGCAATGGTGTAGCAAGGGCCACCTTTTGTCCAATTCCCAGTAAGTTCCTCATTCCTATCTGAGACCTCATCATCCGCATGGCCTTTACTGTCCACATTTCTATCAGCATTCTGCTCGTCACCACATAAGTCTCTAAGGCATTCCAAACTTTCCCTCATCTTTTTCTCTTCCTCTAAGTCCTCCAAACTCCTCCAACCTTTGCCTATTACCCAGTTCCAAAGATGCATCCACATTTTCAGGTATCTGTATAGCAACAGCCCACTCCTGGTACCAATTTCTGTTTTGGCCCGTTTTGTGCTGCTATGACAGAAATACCTGAGACTGCATAATTTATGAAGAACAGAGGTTTATTTGGCTTATGATTCTGGGACAGCTGCATCTGGCATGGGCCTCAGGCTGCTTCTAGTTATGGCAGAAAGTGGCAGGCAGCTGGAGGGTACAAACAGATCACATGGTGAGAGGAAGCAAAAGAGAAAGAGAAGGTGCTGGGGTCTTTTTAAGCAATGAGCTCTCATGGGAACTAATAGAGTGAGAACTCACTCATTAATCCCCCTGCCCCCAGGGAGAACATTAATCCATTCATGAGGGATCCACCCCCATGACTCAATCAGTTTCCAACACTGCCACATTGGAGATCAAATTTCCACATGAGTTTTGGAGGGGACGACACATCCAAACTCCATCATTCTTGGTGTATGTTTTTTGGCTTTTATCCTGCTTGGTGTTCTCTGAGCTTCCTGGATCTGTGGTTTGGTTGCTGACATTAATTTGGAGAAATTCCCTGTCATTATTGCTTCAAATATTGCTTTTTCTCTTTCCTTTTTCCTTCTCTTTCTGGTATTACCATTGCAAGTATGTTATACCTTTTGTAGTTGTCCCACAGTTCTTAGATATTCTGAGGTGTTTTATTTTTTCAGTCTTTTTTGCTTTGCTCAAAATCATAGATTCTTTTCTCAGCCAAGTCAAGTCTACTAACAAACCTATCAAAGGCATTCTTCATTTGTTACAGTAATTTTTATCTTTTATTTTTTTTATCTCTAGCATTCCATTTTGATTTTTCTTAGAATTTCTATCTCTCTGCTGACAACGCCCATCTGTTCTTTCATGCTGCTTATTTATTAAAGCCTTCAGCATATTAATCATAGTTTTAAATGAAGTACCAGTCATAATTTCAATATCCCTGCCATATCAGAGTCTGGTTCTGATGCTTGCTCTGTCTCTTCCAAGTTTGTTTTTTGACTTTGTTTTTTGACATTGTTCTAACTAAATATTTTTTTCTCTTTTTACTATTTTATTTTTTAATTGACAGATATAATTGCATGCATTTGTCATGTATGACATGATGTTTTGAAGTACATATAAGTTGTAGAATGACTAAATCTAGCTCTCTGTTATAAGACATGGTTGTCCAGAGCCATAGAGCCCGGCTGTTGCCTAAGAGCCCTCCCAGCTATTGCCTCGAGGCCTCAGAGCCTTGTTTGCTGTTATCTTCCGTCCCTCCCCCTCCTGTGCACTATGGGTGTAGGTAACTTTGCAACTTGCCATAGATAATGGGAATTTTCCATTTACCGGAACAACCCGCCCTGCGGTTTTCTCAGTAAACCATCTGCTGCTCACTTCCTTATCTGCTGATTCCCTCCTGCTGTCTATATAAACTGTGACCTTCTGGCTAATAAATGAGACTTGATCAGAATGCTGTCTTGTCTCCATTTCTCGCGTCTCTTGTCACATCCAATTCCCACTCCCCCCTCCAGGGTCTGCGTTGAATATCCCGCAGGTCAGGACACATGGTGACTTTAGTTAATGACAGTGTGTTGTGTGCTTGATTAAATATTATACTAGAGGTGTAGCTAATACATTGACACAAAATAAATAAATGGATGAAACAGTGATATATAAGTTGATAAAGAAGAGTCTATACTGTCCTTATTTGTAGATGTAGAATACTGTCATAAAAATATAAGTTAATCTACCGATAGAGTTTAGTAATTAGTAAGATAAATTTTCATGATTACTTTGTTAAAGATCAGCATAAAAAATACATGGTGTCATACATCAACAATCAAACATTAATCCCAATCACAATAGCAAAAGAAGTGATAATCAAATACAATATTCTGACTGAGCACTGATCAATCAGAATTGACACCAGTCTTATCACAGGAGAAGGGTCTTTGACTCCTTTCTTTGCTTCATGTGGGGACACTTGGGACAAAGAGGTATTTAGAGGTTAAAGTGATTGTGGTGCATTTACAAGTTCAGCATAGAATCTTATTTTAAACTACTCTAGAAACAGTTTATCTCATTAAAGCTAGCATAAATATATCAGTTTCCACCATCTGAATATCAATGCAGACCTACAACAGTTAATAATTGTTTAGCACTTGCTATGTGGTAAGTAATATTGTGAACAATTTATATTTATTAACTCATTTAATCATCACAGCAAGCTCATGAGTAGATATAGTTATTGTTTATATTTAATAAATAAGGAATCTATTGCTCAGCAATTTTACATTTTCTAAGATTAAACATAATGTGCTGAAATTGGGATTAGAACACAGACATTTAATGTTTCCAGAGCCTTTACTTTTGACTTCACCACCTCAGTATAAACCTAAGACAAAAGAAGTTGGCAAAAACTGTGGGGAAAACATATAACTTTATTAAAAGATATTGTTTAAAAATGCATTAAAAAGAGGTGAATCATTAATATAGAATGGAATACTTAGTGTTTTAAGATTTAATTAAACATTTAATAAATTATCAAACTAAATAAAATTTTATGCATCTTTTAAAAGACTCATGAAAGAACTGTGAAACAACATAGCCAAGATAATTTTTAGGGTGGAGAAAAAGATGGTGGAATTTGATCCTTCAAGAAGACTGTAAAGTTATAGCATTTAAGTCTAATAATTCTAACACAAGGATACTTACATCAACTATTGGAACAAAATTAAGTACTTTGAAATAGATTTACACTTATATAAAACTTGATTCACTTCCAAAGCAGCATTACTAATTATAAATTAGTGGGCAAGTTTTGACTCTTCATTAAATCATTTAGTCATGCTGAGATAACCACTTGTCCACATAAAAAAAAAATTGAGTTTCCCACTTCACAACAAACCCAAGACTAAAAGAAAAAACAAAAATGAGAAGAAAATATATGAAAATATCTTTTTGATTTTGGGATAGGCAAGGATTTCTTTGGCACATCATAAAAAACCCCAATTTAAAAAAATATATATATATATATATTTTTTTTATTGAAACATAATTAACTGCATACATCTGTGGTGTACCGCATTAGAAATCAATACCCGAGTTCAATATGTGATGATCAAATCAGAATAATTACTATATTCATAATTACACAATGTAATCATTGTTTTGTGTCCCTTCACCAATTTCTCACTAACCCCACTTCTCCCCTTCCCCACTCCGGTGTCCTCAGCTCCTTTTGAAAGTTCAACAAATTATTACAATTGTTGTATCTCTTTTTTTTTTTTTTTTTTTTTTTTTTTTTAA
>NW_007733523.1:74919-109386 GCF_000696425.1 Galeopterus variegatus
TTTTTTTTTTTTTTTTTTTTTTTTTTTTTTTTTTTTTTTAAGCTCTCACTTATGAGCGAGGCCATGCTGTTTCTCTTTCTGTGCCTGGCTTATTTCACTTAACATAATTTTCTCCAAGTTCATCTATGTTGCTGCAAATGGCAAAATTTCATTCTTTTTATGGCAGAGCATATATATACTGCATTTTCCTTATCTAGTCATCCATCTATGGACATTGAAGTTGGTTCCAACTCTTAGCTATTGTAAATAGAGCTGAAATAAATACGAAAGTGAAGGTATCCTTTCAACATGAAGAATCCCAATTTAAAAATCGTTATGTTTATATTTACAAAAATTAAATTATTAAATTATTCTGCATAACTTAAGGTGCTGTAAAAATATAACAAATATATACTATGTTATGTAGTCAATGAAAAGAAAATATAAAACAGAAATAGGGAGATAGAATATAATGAAGAGTGTGGAAAACGGTGTGCAGAGAAGGCCTTTTGGTAAGGTCACATTTACATAAGTGACATTTACATAAGTGGAAGAGCAGGTTTGTGGAAGTTGGTTTAGATAAAGAAAATAGGAACTTCAGTGGTCTGAGCAGAATATGTGTGGAATGTTGTAGAAACAGGAACTCAAAAGAGGCCAGTGTGGCCGAAATGATTGCATGGCACATATTAGAAACTATACCCCAAATGTAAAAACGTCATTATTAACGAACAAGCACATTTTAATTTCTGTAGAAAATAAATAGTATAATCATAAAACACACAGCTTATTTTAACCACAAGGAGTTTTATTTTGTGAAGTAATTCGGTATTTTATTTTCCTCAAAACTAAATAAGTGTTTAAATGTGTATTCAGTGTGTTTTTATGTGATATATGTTGGCAAAATCTTTCCCGCCAAAATGTACTGCTTAAATTTAGTATAATTAGGAATCTCTCCAATTTTTTCTATATAAAATACATTCTGAAATTAATACATTGTGAAAACTCTAGTGAAAATTCATCAAAAATCAGTTTGTGTGCATGTATTTAAGTGAAATGAAGTAGTGCTGAATTTTGATTTTATTTTCCATGTAAATGTATTCTAACTCATGCTTGTGCTGAAGGATATGAAGTTTGCTTCAAGCACATACAGAGGCATCAAGAATGGTGAGCAAGAGAGACTGATATTGAGATGTAAACAAACACTGTACTCTCTCGATCTCATGGGGATCTGAAGAGCTGCAAGTCTTAAGGCAAGTCAGAACAATAATTTGGGCATCGAGAAACAAAGATGTCTTGAGTAGAATAAAACAAAAGGTTGAAATCCTAAAGGGACACGACAATAACGGCAGCAGAACATCAAAATGTGTTACTGATAAGGCCAAATTAGTATGAAGCTAATGCAGACAAATGTATTGGCCTTAAATATATATTCTTTATAAAAAACAATAAATGAGAACTTGATGGAGCTGTTCGTTAGATGCATTTCTAAAAAATGCATTAAAATGCCATGTCTGTCCATCTACCTGTTCATCTATCTAAAGAGAAAGAGATATACCTCTATCTATCTATCGTGAAATTTATCTAAACAGCATGTGTCCCTGTTATCTATATCCTTTCTCCTTTGACTGATGAATTTTGAAACAGTGTTTTTGATGTTATACAGACCAGTATTTGACTTTTGACTCTATTTTAATTTAAAATATTTAATTGCAATGCATTTTATTCCTGTGGCTGTTATAAAAATTACCACAAATATAAACGCATTTTCTCATAGGTTCGGAGGGCAGATGTCTGAAATTCTTATCACTGGACCCAAATCAAGGTGTCTGTCGTGTCACACTCCCTCTGAAGGCTCTATGGAAGGATTCATTCCTTGCTTCTTCCAGCTGTTACTGGCAATTTTGGTAATTCCTCGGTCCTTTATGCTAACACAGTAAAGAATTACATATCAGCGAAACGAAAGTAAAGCAAAGCAAAGTATTTTGAAGTAGATTCCTAGGGAGGAATGGGCCAAGTCAAGGGAGACAATGGTGCCCAACAATGTTGGGCTTAGGTGTTTACTGGATTAAAACTTGAGGCAGTGGCAAGACATGTTATCACGACGGGTATGTTTACATCACTTGATTGGCACTTGCATTTATTAAAAACCATTTGTACTACAATGGTTATGATGATTGTCTTTGGGTAGATGGGATAGTATGTGCTTTATATTCATTCCTGACTATTTTTGCTTCGATCTATTTCTAAAATAGCATTGCTTCTTTGGTTTAAAAAATTACTTCAGTACCTCTGTCTATTTTTCCTTTCTAATTTTTACCTAAAATTTTATCTGATAAGGAAGGTAAGGAAGATATTAAAAATATATTAAAATTATCAATATACTTACCAAAAGTATAATTCCTTATCAAAAGGTAAGGAAGTACTGAAAGTATATTAAAAGTATCAATGCCTGGAAGAATAAAGAGTCAATAGATAATAATTTAGATGATGATGATGATTATGATGATAGTTACCTAGATTATCTGTCACATGTGTCAAATAAATAGTTTTGAAATGACCAAATAAGAATTTCCTGTGTGGGTCTTCTAGTAACTTGGGGTCTTCTAGTAACGTGCTGCCTAAAAATCATATGCTTTGTTACTAAAATGTCTAATTGTACTGTTCCTATATAAAGCACCATATTTACCTTGGACAAAATAGTCAATCAGAACTAAATCAAGTGGATATCAATTAGATTCTTACAAGGCAAAAGGCTAGAAGACAACTATGAAATGACCCAGCATAGCTTTCCCTGCCCTTTTTATATTAAGGTATACACCTCAATAGGCTAAATACACCACCAAAAGGAATTAAAATTAGACATACAGTAATAAAAATAACTTCAAATTATTGAATACCTAGTAAGATACAGATGCTTACAACATCACTCATAATAGTCATAAAGCCTTGAAAAATTAGCATAGTTCTCCAAAATTTACAGGAAAAACAATGGTTTCAAATATAAATGACTATGTTCAAGTAAATCCAAGTAAAATTTAAACTCCAGCTGTCTGATTTAAATGTGCATGCTTTTAGTAAATTAATATGCTACTTCTAGATATTTCTCAACTGTAAAAGGTAAAAAATACAACAGAGTTTATACTTGTTTTGATTTCTTTAAAATAAAAAACTCATAATGAGAATCTGACATGCATTATGAGAAGTCTGTTAGATTCATTGCATTGATGACTCCAATTGATTGTCTTTCTGTATCCATATCCACTGCTCAGAACTGCTTGGTCCCTGTCCATTCTGATTCTGAGCAGATCTTACAACTTCATTTGGCCAACAGAATGCTACAGAAGTGATGCTATGCTAATTTTAAGTCTAGACCTCAAGATGATTTGTGTTCTTCTGCTTGCACTCTTACTCACTCTCTTGATAAAACTTGGTTCTGCCATGAGAACAAGCGTGGAGAACAGCCAAAGCCTCTCAGCAAATCCCAGCCAATCCCACGTAGCAGAGCTGCCAAATCTACCTCTCACAGCTGACCACAGATATGCGGAAGCTTTGTGTCAAAACCAGACGAATAGTCCAACTGAGCCCAAGCTAAGCTACAAACCTGAGGATTGTGAGCTAAATAAACAATGTGAAGTCACTAACTTTTGAGGAGGATATTATTATTATTGGGGAGGATGTATTGTAAATACTGGGGATTAATTGCTCTTTTACTAAAAATGAAAAAGATTATTCCACATTCTTTTAAGAAATGGTCATCACTTCAAAGTCTTTATCTTTACAAATTCTTTTATTTTTAAAATTCTAATAACATATTCTACTTTTTGAATTTATGTAGGCTCTATCAGGGGACATAAAAGTCTCGGGGCTGTCTCAGTGTGTGTGTGTGTGTGTATGTTTAGAATGCAGAACTTTTACTTAAAAATAAGACAAGATATTTCTTAATTAAATATGGCCATGGCATAGAAGTAGGATATAACATAAAATCTCCTCAGTCTTTTGGGGATTTCACATAATGTAATTTTTATTTAGTGTATTTCCCAAAAGCTACATTTTAAACAAGTGAGTTACTCATGGATATTAAAATATATAAACTTTATGTAATGCTATTTTTATTAAAAATAGAGTCTCACATATTTTAATTACCTAGGTCTGCAATAAATGCAGGTACTCAAAAATATCTATTTTGCTTTGTATTCTGACTCTAGCATATATTTTTTCTTATTGTTATTTTCCTGGTCAAACTTGCTGCTTTTTACGTTGGGCCTACCCCACAACTGCCATGCGAAATGCTTGTTTTGAAATGTACCCTCAAACCACCCATGGATGCACAGTTGAGGTCAGCTGATCTGAGTCCAGCCGGTGTTACCTGACTCCTGCCTGCCTCAATATTTATGAACCTATTATGGTAAATTTTTAGAAAATATTATTTTAAGCCACTAAATTTGGGATTTTTTTTACAAAAGTAAAATAGCTAACTGATGCTCACCTTGTTAGACTTAACAGTAAGAATTGTAGGTTAAGATTTCATTACAAACAAACTTTCCCCTTTAAAACTATTTCCCCAGTGCCTACAATCTCAGTTAACATAACCATCATCCACTGAAACATTCTTTACCTGTTAGTCACTTTCCTGCCCAATAACTATTGTACTTACAAGTCCTGTTTGTTCTATGTCCCACACGTGTGTCATACAATTTTAACTATCAGTATCTTCAATGCTGCCATATGTCATATTTAATCTTTTGGAAATCTAGTCAATCTTTTCTTCAAAATATATGTACCACCTAAACTTCTGTTCACTCTCAATATTAACACACTATTCAAGCTACTGTCATTCCTACCTGCACTGCTGGAGTAGTTTAGCAAAGGTTTTTCATGTTTCTAAAATTGACACCCTGTATTCTATTCATAGCACAACAGCCAAAATGATATCTTTATACCATAAATTAGATTATGTCTCAAAACACTCCACGGTTTCCCATATCATGCGCAGCAGACAGCAATTATAGATAACAATAGACGCATATTCATTACAACAAAGAGGAATGATAGCTCTGTAGTTAATAAGCTAAATCTGAACTATATTTATAGCTAGATGCACAGATAAACATATCAATATAGTTATAGATATTTTTTTCTCTATAATCAGAGAACTTCCTAGGTTTATAATGAAATATCAGAGTGCTCGGCTGGCTCACACACACACACAGTAGTTGAGATATCAGTGGCAAACTCACTTATAATTTTTTTTTGTGTGTAGTACATATGTGCATACTGAATATACAATGATCTTTTTATGTGGAAATACTATAAGTAAATAAGATCCAAACAGATCAACCACATAGTCTGACTGGTAGGAGGGAATGTTATTGGGAGAGCAGAAAATCCTCCTTCCTCTCATTTACCAGAAGCTTCTGATACAAGTCCATGGAGCCCTGAAGGTTCTGAAAAACACTTTTAGAAATCCACTAATCCAAAGTACAGTGAATATACATAACATATGATGGAATATATATGAAGTAGGAGATAAAATTATCTACAGTATCTGGTACTCAAAAGGAAATATCTCTGAGGTTCATACAAATCCTAGTACCAATCTATGCCTTACCTCTTTATCAACATTGTAGCTGGAACAATGCAGAATTATTTTAAAGAGTTTGCCTTTTAAATTATTCTCAAATTCAGAATTGCTTCACATATGCTTATCTAACTTAACTTTATAAATACATTGGATCAGCTGTGCAGGGAGAGAAGAATGGAATCGAAAGGGAGGTATTTTTGGCTTCTATCTTTCTTAAGAATGGCTCTGGTTATTAATTTTTTATGATACTAAGACATTAAGAATATTTTTAAAGCTGCATTTTTAGAGTCTCTTCCACACTGCTTTGCAGATAAACTCTTTTAGTACTAGGTTGAAAGGGGTACAATGTAACAAGGGTGGGAACATGCTTGAATTAGCCCTGTGGTGACAGTTCTCTGATCATTTGACAAATCCTGGCCCGGGGAGTTACAATTTAACAAGTGAAGTAGTAAATATGGAAGATTCCTTTGAAAAGTGAGATCCCCATAGAGCAAGATTTGTAAGAATCTGAAGAAAATTTACATTTCAACACATTGTTCATTTCTGCTTCCCACAGAGGACTGCCACAGAACAATTGCGCTTTTTAGAGTTTTTTGCTGTAGTTTGAGTCAGTGGCAAAATCCCTGCTGCTAAGCCACGTTACTAGAAAAGAATATTTTGAAAGGACATTTACCCAGACTAAAGTCACTTTGTTAAATAACGCACTTTGCAATTTGGTACTGAGAGAAAAAAAAAAATAAAAACTTGGTTTAGCAAATCACAGTTCAACAGCTTCATAGATTTCACTTTTTTATGCGATTTATAGGGTCATTTGGGAACACTTTTTTTTTTTTTCTTAATGTGAAACAGATAGGATCTTTGTATGTGCATACTAGCAGTTGTGTGTAAAAACGCCTGAGGAATTGCATATAGGCAGATATTGTGAACTTTGTAAAACATACTCTTCAAGGTTAAATTTTTTGTCAATCTCTAACAATTTGACTGCCTTACTCATTGATGTTGAATAACTCTCAACATTCGAAAATCATTATATTTCCTATGGGAAAAGACGATTAAACATTGCAAAATTTATTCTCTGTGCAAAATCTTGTATAAGTTAATTTGTATGTATCAATCACCATTTTCCCCCAAACTCATTGATGTAAGTATAAATTTTCTCTCAGTATGGTTAACATACTCCTTACATTCTTTGACTATTTTTATGTCTCAGTTTACTTGAATATAAAAACATGATTTGCATTAGAGAAATTCCTTGTTTTAAAATAGCAAGTAAATGTACTAAATGTACTATATCTACTAAATGTACTATAATATAATCATATCATTTTAGAATATTACAGCTGAAAGAGTACAATGAAGGCAACTAGCCTATCTCTCTTCAGATGTTTTTTCAGCTTGTATTTGAACCATTTAAACGATGTAGATATAACAGGACCATGAGATATTTTATTGCATTTTTTGAATAACAGTAGTTATTTCTCAAGATCTTGCTTATCTTTACCCCCCTCCCTTCCACTCGTTCCTAGCCCACTTATAGAATCATGCAATCATCCCAAGTGTGAGGAAAACCTGTGTCTACCAAAAGAATTGTACAAGAAAGTTTATGGAGACTTTATTCATAATAGGTAAATCGTAAAAACAACCCAAATGCTCACAAACAATATGTGGATAAACAACTTATGTAACATCCACACAATGGGATTCTATTCAGCAATAAAAATAAATGAACTACTCATAAGGGGACCAACATGAATGAATCTAAAAAATATTAAATTGAACAAAGAAACCAAACACAGAAATTCATAGAGTATGGTTTCACTTAGGTGAAATATAAGAACAGGTAATATATGGTAATAGAAATAAGAAAACTTTTGGCTCAGGACTAGGGAGAAAATGATTAGGGAAAGCACAAATAAAACACTTTCCGGGTTGTGGAAATGTTGGATTTTGGGTGCATGGGTGTATTCTGCAGTCAAAACTCACCAAACCAAACATTTCAGATCATTATATTTTATTATATGTAAATTGTATCTCAATAAAAAAGACGAAAGTCTTAGAAGCAGTAATATTTTAAATGTATTCATTATCATTCTCTTCTCTCTTTACAAGCATCAACACACAGTTTTGACATTTAGACCTAACACCATAGTGTCACCACATTGAACAGGGGTGGGCTCTCATCAGCTTTGTGAATTCGGTATGACCCTTTCCCCAACACACAGACACACAAACATTTACACCCACTAGAGTTTAAGAGAAAAGCTATACGAATGGGCCAATTAAACTGCATCCCTGAATATATGGAAAAAGTTGTCTGAATAATTGAGTTTGTCTGAATAATGGACTATATTGTAGAAATTTATCCTTTAGCAGTAGCTACTTTCTCCTTTGCGAATTGGATAGAAGTTATTGTATTAAAAAGAAAGAAAGAAATAAAAGAAGAAATAGAGGCCCAAAGACACCTATGTATGAGGAATAAGGAGGGAAGGTTGTTTAGGTTCCCTGCAGCTTTCTTGTAGTTTACTGTGTTGTTTAGATTAGAGGTTCAACAATCCAGCTTGTGAAATCAACGGTCTGTGTTTATATCATTACTTCATCTCAACAAATAGTAAATCTGATCTCTCTCTATTGATATATTTTACCTGTAAAATCATCATATAAAATACTAATATAACAGCTGCATAGGGTTTTTGGAGAATTAAGCAAGGCAATGCATTTGCAATGCTTTGGAGACAGTGCTCAGTGTTACTTATTACTGGGTCATAAGTGTTTAAGTGAGCAATTATACATTTTACTGTCATTTTCTGTGGCTAGTTGAATTCTTTCAATAGGTTTTCATTGAAGCTACAATAGTAAAAGATGTGCTGGGTGATAACAGGGAACACATATGATGTTTAATAAGAGTCCTACTTTAAAGACTTTGAAGAGTAG
The DNA here is from genome assembly GCF_000696425.1 of Galeopterus variegatus. NCBI lineage: Eukaryota > Metazoa > Chordata > Mammalia > Dermoptera > Cynocephalidae > Galeopterus > Galeopterus variegatus. The sequence goes on from NW_007733523.1 coordinate 83,411, forward strand.
AAAACATTTTTGTTTATAACAATCAATAAAAATGATCTTGGCACATTTTCATTGACTTCTCATATTAAATATATAGATGTAATTGAAAGGTTAACAAAAATATTAAGTCTTAGCACCAAATTTTAACAAAATGTAATGAGGAATAAATGTTTAACAGGTTCTCAAAGGCCATAGGTCTTTGAAGAAACATGCATCTGCAGATATTACATTATACTTGAATCTCAGTCCAGACTACTTCATTTATTAACATAAACAAATAAAAAGAGTGAGTTGAGAGATAAGTTTTCTAGAACAACAATACTTACAATAATCAAATACATCCTGGTAACTGGTTTTCACAGCCTGAACTTGAAAAAGAATTCTGCATTAACATTAAAATAAAAATTTGTCTAATATGAACTCATATCCCTCCAAAATGAATATATTGGTCCTTTCAATATGGCTATTCATAAAATGGCTTGAATAGGTTGGTTTCTCATCAAAATTCAGCATGTAATTTTTGGAAAATGTCTAATTTAAGTAACATGCAAACACTGTAATTTGGAATTATTTGTAAAATACTTTATCCCATCTGTTAGGTACAACATTCTACATTTGCAGAAAAAGATTTTGGGTCACAGCGGTTTTTTCCAACATAAGTTTGAGCAATTGACAAACAAAACTGAATGATTCTCTGAGGAGTTAATTTAAAATTTATGAAAACAAACAAAAAGAAATGATAGACAGGCAGCCTCCTCTCCTTCACACAGCAGTGTCGCTTTTGGCGAGGCGGTCTTGTAGTCTCTGCTGCAGGCTTCGATGTTCTTTCACACAGATTTGTAATCGAGATACATTTCCTTTCTAGTGATTATTAGTGACATCCACATGGAAATCTTAGGGGGACGTGTGTTTGTGTATGTGCATAAGGTACATGTTTAGGTGTGCTGGGGTTAGTGATTGTTTTAGCTTCAGTCAGATATCTTACTGTGTAAGGACTACAAATTGTTTTGAACGTGTGGCTGCATTAAGGGGGTTATTTGTAAGCCACTAATATAGTGAGTATATAGTTTGCAAATATTTTCTCCCATTCCAGGTTGACTTTTCACTCTGCTGATTGTTTCCTTTGCAGTGCTGAAGCTTTTTAGTTTTGTGCAATCCCACTTGTCTGTTTTTGCTTTTGTTCTCTGTGCTTTTAATGTCATATACTGGAAACCATTGTGCATGTTAATGTCAAGAGGCTCCTTTCGTATGTTTTCTTCTAGGAGTTCTACAGTTTTAGATCTTACATTTAATCCTTTAATCCATCTCAAGTTGATTTTGTGTACAGTGTAAGATAAAGGTCCAATTTTTTTCTTTTGCACGTGGGTATCTAGTTTTCCCAGAAACATTTGTTGAAGAGTGTCCATATCCTATCGTACATTGTTGGCACCCTTGTCAAAGATCAGACAACTGTATATGTGTTGAATTTATTTATGGACTGTCTATTCTGTTCCAGTGGTCTATATGACTGTCTCTGTGCCAGTACCATACTATTTTGAATACTCTCCAAATTATATATGGAACTCTTACAACTCAGTAACAGAAAACAACAAATAAAAAACCCTAATAATCCCATTTTAAAAAATGGACTACAAACTTGAAGAGACATTGCTTTAAAGAAGAAATACAATGGCCAACAAGTATATGTAAAACAAGCTCTCCATCACTAATCATAAACTAATCATCGAGGAAATGTAAATCAAAACCACAATGGGATATCAACTCATGCCTGTCAGGATGGCTATTATTTATTTATTTATTTTAGGTTTATCATTACACAATGTAAACATTTTTTGTGGCCCTTTACCAATTTCTCTCTAACCCTTTCCTATCTGTATGGCCTCAGTTCCACTCTCTCCTTTTGAAAGTTCAAGGAATTATTGCACTTTTTGGATCTATCTTTCTTTCTTTTTTTGGTTCTTTGTTTATTTTATATTTGTATGTCTTCTATTAAGAAATGCCTGTTCAGTTCCTTTGCCCATTTTTAAATCAGATTACTTGTTTTTTTTTTTTTTTTTTTTTTTTTTTTTTTTTTTTTTTTTTTTTTTTTTTTTTAAAAAATGCCTTTTCAGTTCCTTTGCCCTTTTTTAAATCAATTTTTTTTTTTTTTTTTTTTTTTTTTTAAAAAATGCCTTTTCAGTTCCTTTGCCCTTTTTTAAATCAATTTTTTTTTTTTTTTTTTTTTTTTTTTAAAAAATGCCTTTTCAGTTCCTTTGCCCTTTTTTAAATCAATTTTTTTTTTTTTTTTTTTTTTTTTTTAAAAAATGCCTTTTTAGTTCCTTTGCCCCTTTTTAAAAAAAATTTTTTTTTTTTTTTTTTTTTTTTTTTTTTTTTTTTTTTACTGTTGTTTGACTTCTTTGTATATTCTGGATATTAATCCCTTGTCAGATGCATAGTTTGTGAATATTTTCTTCCATGCTGTGAGTTGTCTTTTCACCCTGTTAACTGTTTCTTTTGCTGTGTGGAAGCTTTTTAGTTTGATATAATCCTATTTGCTTATTTTATTTATTTATTTTTTGGTTGCCTGCGCTTTAGGGGTTTTGTTCATAAAGTCTTTGCCCAGTTCAACATCCTGAAGTGTTTCTCCTATGTTCTCTTTTAGTAGTTTTACAATTTTGGGTCTCACACACAAATCTACAACCCATTTTGAGTTGATTTTGATATATGGTGAGAGATATGGGTCATTTCTTTCTTCTATATATGGATATCTGGTTTTCCCAGCACCACTTACTGAGCAGGCAGTCCTTTCCCCAATGCATGCTCCTGTTGGCCTTGTCAAATACAATATGTACCTTGGCTGTATATATGTGGGTTGATTTCTAAGTTCCCTATTCTGTTCCATTGGCCTGAGTGTCTGTTTTTATGGCAGTACCATGCTTCTTTGGTTATTATAGCTTTGTAGTATAGTTTGAAGTCAGGTGGTATAATGCCTCTTGCTTTATTTATTTATTTTTTGCTTAGGATTGCTTTGGCTATTTGAGGTCTTTTGTTACTCCATATGAATGTTAGGATTTTTTTTTTCTATTTGTGTACAGAATTTCATTGGCATTCTAATGCAGATTGCTGTAGATCACTTTGGGTAGTATGGACATTTTCACAATGTTAAATCTTCTAGTCCAAGAGCATGGGAAACATCTTTCCATTTTTTGTGTCCTCTTTAATGTATTTTTTAGCAGTGATTTGTTTTCATTGTAGGGCTCTTTTACCTCCTTGGTTAAATTGATTCCTAGTTATTTAACTTTTTTGGTAACTATTGTAAATGGACTTGCTTTCTTGATTTATTTTTCTGCTTGTTCATTATCAGAGTATAAAAATGCTACTGATTTTTGCAAGGTGATTTTTTATCCTGCAACTTATTGAAATTATTTATCAGCTCTAAGAGTTTTTTGGTGGAGTCCTAAGGTTTTTCTATATAAAGGATCATGTCATCTGCAAACAGGACAGTTTTATTTTGTCCTTTCCAATGTAGATGGCTTTTATTTCTTTCTCTTGGATGATTGTTCTACCTAGTACTTGTAATGCTATGTTAAATAGGAGCGTTGAGTGTGGGCATCCTTGTCTTGTTCCTGCCCTTAATGCGAAAGCTATCAACTTTTCCCCATTCACGTTGATATTCAAGGTGGGTTTGTCATTTATGGCTTGTATTGTGTTGAGATACTTTCCTTCTATACATGATTTACTGAGAGTCTTTATCATGAAGGGATGTTGAATTTTGCAATAGATGCAGAATGGCTATTATTAAAACAGTAAAGACTACAACTGTGGAGGAGGTTGTGGAGAAATAGAAACCCTTGCACACTGTTCGTGGAAATACAAAATGTTGCAGCCACTATGGCAAACAATATGAAGGTTCATTAAACAGTTAAAAATAGAACTACCATATGACCCAGCAATCTCACTTCTGGGTATTTATCTAAAAAATAAAAAGAAAAGAAAATCAGAATCTTGGAAAGAGATTAGTATTCCTATATTCTTTGAAGAATTATTCACAGTAGCCAGGATATGGAAATAACCTAAATGTCCATCAATGGATGAATGGACAAAGCGAATGTGGTACATACAGGCAATGAAATCCTTTTTAGCCTTAATAAAGAAGAAAATTCTGCAATATTCAACAACATGGATGAACTTTGAGGACATTATTCAAAGTAAAATAATCCAGTCATAGAAAGACAAATAGTGCATGATTCCTCTAATATTAGGTATCTAAAAATAGTTGAATTTATTGAATTAAAGTGTGGAATAGTGGTCGTCAGGTATATAGAAAGTGGGAAATAGGGAATTATAATTTCAATGGTATAAAGTTTCAGTTAAGCAAGATGAATAAGTTCTAGAGATCTGTATCTTCTGTATCTGTAACATTGTATCTATCATCATCAATATTGTATACTTAAAAATTTAAGAGGGTTGATTGCACGTTAAGTGTTTTTACCAAAATAAAATAAAATTTAAAAAATATGATGAGTATATTTTTGTTAGTTCAAGAGGAACAATTAAAAGTGCTAAAACTGAGCATTTAGTTATAAACTGAATATATTTCTAATATATTTTCACTTGTGTGACTGTGGTTGAAATTAAGACCTTAGGTGAAGTTTAAACTGTTTTTATTTTTTAAAAGGCCATTAAGAAAATATAATAATTTATGTGAACCAATCTATTGATGACCTTTTAAAAAAATCACATATGAAAAGTTGGAGAGATAATAAGCAAAGGAAGGAGCAGCATGAGAGTAAACAGTGGTGCTGTCATGAATTGCGTGTTAATCATGCTTGCAAATTATACCGTATTATAAGCCTGGAATTTCTATGATAATTAAAATACTACCAAGAGGGTTCGCCTAAATGTTATTAAAACTTCACGTGATGATTGAGAGAAGGCCAGTAGAAGACCTTCATGGTGTGGCTGTTTAGTTCATGCCTCCTGGATTAGATCAGGATTTTTCTGAACACCAGGGCAGATCTTTCACATCGCCATTCATTCTAGATTCGTTCTGGATACCTGGTTGTTACACTGAAGCACCTCTACATCATCCAATTGTTCATAATCTGAGTCAAAATTTCTAAGCAGGAAATTGAGGAGCAGTAATAGGAAAGAAGAGACATGAAAATATGCTCTGAACAGCTTATGAAGTGAATTGTATAAAAGGTAGCAGCTAATAGAAAAAAACATGCTTACTCTTTGAGTGCAAAAATGAATTGTTTAGAAAACTTGTGGTGTAATAGACTAAATACTATTCCAAACAACAAAGAGATTTTTAAAATATGAATTTTAATGTCGATAATAGATGAAATGTATTTTTTAAAATTTTCAGAGAAATTAATATAAAATCATGTATGTAAGTTGAGCACGTTAAGTATTTTTAAAAGCTGCAGTGCTGTTGAAGAACAGGACGTCTTGCCTTCCACGTAGTCCACAGCTCCCTCATGAAACCTCCATTTCTCGTTCCCCTCTCTGCTCACACGTCATTAGCACCCTGAGTTATTCGGTATCGTGGTTTGACAGATTACTTACATGTCAGGTTATGAGGCCATTTATGAAGCAGTAGCTGGATATTAGCTATGCTTTTCAAGAAAACATGCAGAAGGAGAAAATGTCCATACAAGTGTACTAAACCCAGTGCAACATGTATTAGGCATGTGCATATTTGATATTTTTAATAGCTTTATTGGGATGTAATTGATATACAAAAAACTGCACATGTTGAATGTGTACTATTTGACGAATTTGGACATATACAAGCACTGATGATACCTTCACCACAATGAAGGAAACAGACATATCCAACACCACTCAGTTTCCCTGTGTTCCTTTTTGTGTGTTTCTGTGTGTGGTAAGAACACTTAACATGAGATCTAGCCTCTTAACTATTTTGAAGTACTCAATACCATGTCGTTAACTATAGACACTAGATTGTACAGCAGATCTCTAGAAATCATTTAATTAGCACGACTGAAACCTTATACCTGTTAAAAAACAACTCACCATTTCCTTCACTTCCCAGCCCTTGGGAAGCCCTATTGTGTTCTCTGTTTCTATTGGTTTAACTATTGCAGGTACCTCATATGAAGAGGAATCATGTAGGATTTGTATTTCTGTGACTGGCTTATTTCACTGAACATAGTGTCTTCCAGGTTCTTCCATGTTTTCACAAATGGCAGGACTTTCGTATTTTTTACATCTCAATAATCTTCCATTATGTGTTCTCATAGAATGCATAGGCCACATTTTCTTCTGTTGATGGACTGTTGTGAAAAATGGTGCAATGAACATGGGGGTGCAGATATCTCTTTGAGACCCTGACTTGAATTCTTTTGTATTTATATCCAAAAGTAGAATTGCTGGATCATATGGTAGTTCATTTTTAATTTTTGAGGAACCACTATAAGGTAATGTTTCCCATAGTGGCTGCATCATTTTATATTCCCACTAGCAGTATAAATTTCCCCAGATCCTCACCAACATTCATCTTTTGCTTTTTTTTGATAATACCCATGCTAATAGGTGTGAAGTAATATCTCATTGTATTTGATTTGCATTTTCCTGATAATTAATGATGGTGAGCATCTTTTTACATACCTGTTGACCATTTGTATGTCCTATTTGGAGAAAGTCTAAGTCCTTCAGTCATTTTTTTAAAATTGGGTTATGAGGTGTGTTGTTGTTTTTTTGCTTGTTGTTGTTGCTATTGAGTTATAGGAGTTTTTTTTAATATATTTTTCAAATTAACAACTTACCAGATATATGATTTTCAATATTTTCTCCCATTTGTTGATTGTTTTCTTTGCTGTACAGAAGCTTTTTAGTCTGATGTAGTCCCACTTGACTATTTTTGCATCTGTTGCCGGTGCTTTTGGTGACGCAGCCAAGAAATCATTGCTAAGGTCAATGACAAGAAGCTTTCCTCTGGGAGTTTTGCAGTTTTAGGTCTTTAATTTATTTCAAGTCAATTTTGTGTATAGTATAGGGTAGGGGTTCTATTCCTTTTCTTTCCTTTTTTTTTTTGCATGTGCATTTTTAGTTTTTTTCATACTCTTTCTTGCAGACTGTCCTTTCCCAATTGGGTGTTCTTGGTATCCTTTTCAAAGGATGACTGTATAAGAATGAGTTTACTTTTGAGCTCTCTATTCTGTTGGTTTATGAATTACCAGTATTTATGTAGAAGAGACACACTGGAGATAATGTGGTATTTTAAGTATGTACATTTAACCTATCCATAAACATCATGGGCTACTTTCCCTGCATTCTATGTGTTTTTTTTTTTTTTTAACCCTGTTGCTTTAAAAAAAATTAAAATGATTTTTCATAGTAGGTAAGACACAGAATCAAGGTAGGTTTGCACTCCCAGGTTGTTTTATGCCTTTGGAGAGAAAAATGGATCACACTGTATCAATGTTAGCAACATTCTCAGGTAAGTGACAATTAAAATCTGATAGTTCTTCATTAACTAAAAAAGACTAGATAATTAGAAGAAGGGTTGGTCAGACATGGATGCTTAGAGGTAAATGTCACATTGACCATCCAAGCGCAGGCCAAGTCAGAGGGAGTCTCAGCCGATGGGTGGGTATTGTAGTCTCACTGGCACTAATAACTCTGTTATGGAGATGAGTATAGCATGGATTAGCTTGATGCAGTTCAACATTCAAAAATTGTAATGAGTCCACATTCATTAATCCACCTTTTGCTTATTATTTGACTTCCCACAGTTTCTGACTTTAAAAGAATATGCTAATGATACTGCTTAGTTTTCCAGTCTGTTGAAATAATTATATTTCTCAAGACAAAGAAATAAATTGATATGAGAATTTAATACATCAGTATTCTGACCTTGCATAAAATGAGAACCCTTTTGAGAAACAGGTTCTCTCTTGTGCACTAGGGATGGTATAATGATAGAATCACTAAGATAATGTCCCTTCATAAACTCTTTAGAAATGATAAATTTAACTTTTCACAGTATCAGCTGTCTATATTACTAACCTTGCCTTGCACTGTACTTCTTATTTCAGTATATTATTGAAATGTAGAAAAATCTGTAATTTTCTCTTTCAATTGACATTATACTAAACTGTAATAGTTTTTGCAGTAATCCATTCAATAATAAACATTTATTAAATGTGTACTATGTATGAAATGTATAGTTAATAAAAGAGCAGTGAACAAGTTAGACACAGTCTTTACCCACAAGAAACTTCCAGTCTACTGGCTAGAGATGCAGATTACACTGTAATGTTATAACGCAGGAGGTATGTGGGACAGAGGCAGGGAGATCATAAAGAAAGACTTCCTAGATTTGACTGGGGGTGTCAGGGAACTTTGTCTTTGCAAAGAGATTAACATAAGGACAAGTAGGAAGGATATATGAATGTATAAATAAATCCAAGGACACTTTCCAAACCATAATATTTTGGAGCCATTAAAAGTGTTTTAGTTTGTCTCTTTAAAAGTGAAAATAGGAACTGAAATACATTTGGTACACTTAAGAAAGGTCAAGTGTGTGAAAGGCGTTGTGTACCATGCTGTATCATGATGCTGATATCATCTTAGTGGGCAATTTTGTCTATAGCAATAACAAAATATGAGGACAACATTGTGGAGAAAGAATTGGAGTCTAGATGATTATTAAAAGAGTATAAATTTTAAAAATGGGTTAAATAGTAACTCTTGATAATATTTGTGCACATGTTTTCTTTACAGGTAGAGTATAAACTTGAGGTCAGTATCCATATATTATTCTTATATATATTTTATTTCTCCCAAGCATCCGATATAAGGTTTTAGCAGAAAAAGCTCTTTATATGCTTTGTCTTTGATATTGTTAATTGGTGGGACTGCAAGTTGGTACAACCACTATGGAAAACAGTATGGAGGTTTCTCAGACAACTACAGGTGGATCTTCCATACGATTCAGCAATCCCACTTTTGGCTATCTATCCAGAGGAATGTAAATCATCATGTCAAAGGGATACCTGCACTCCCAAGTTCATTGCAGCTCTGTTTACAACAGCCAAGACATGGAGCCAACCTAAATGTTCATCGAGGGATGATTGGATAAGGAAACTGTGGTATATATACATCATGGAATACTACTCTGCCATAAAAAGAATGAAATTCTTCCATTTGCAACAACATGGATGAGCCTGAAGAAATTTATGTTGAGTGAAATAAGCAAAGCACAGAGGGATAAATACCACATGTGCTCACTCGTATGTGGGAGAAAGAAGGAAGGAAAGAAAGACCACAGTCATGCATTGAACTTGCAGAGGGAGAGAACATACTTTGGCCTACAAAGTGGAGTTGGGAGGATGGGGGAGGGGGTGGGCGGATGTGGATAATTGGGTGGGGGACATGAGGTCCATATGCAATTTGTGGTAATGGGCATGCTGCCAGTATGAATCTGGCCTTCACATCTTGGCCACAAGAGGTGACAATCAGCATTGTATCTCATGAATATTCCTAACCAATAAAAAAAAAAGGAACAACACACTGTACCCCACAAATATGTACAATTAAAAAAAATCAAACTAAAATAAATAAATAAATAATGATTTAAATATTCTAACTCTGTGGAAGCACAGATAGATCACAAAAATTAAACCTTTTTCTTCTTACTAAACATTTCCCATGGATATGGCCTTAAAATGTTCGGCATGCTAAAACAAAATTCCACAAACTGTTTTATAAACAATAAACACTTCTCACAATTCCGGTGGCTGGGAAGTTCAAGCTCCAGGTGCCAGCAGGTTCAGAGTTCAATGACGGTCTACTTCCTCCTGGATGGAGCCTTATCTCTGTGCTCACGTGGTGCAAGGGGAGAAGCTCTCCTATACCCATTAAAAGGGCACAAATTCCATTTATGGGGGCTTTGCCCTTATGACCTAATCACCTTCCAGAGCCCACTTCCTAATATTATCACCTTGGGGATGAGAATTCAGCATATTAATTTCGGAGGGACAAAAACATTCATGCCATAGCAAAGATTTTTCCAGAACTTCCTTATTGCACTCAGTATATGATCTGATTAATGCAATTTAATGTTTATAAACACAGTAAAAAATACGGTTCTGTGTAAAGTACAATATGTCTGTTTCATCATTGACTATATATCATTATCATTGAAAAATAAGGATTAATGACACAATAAGCATAATCCAAATATAGTACTGCAGATATTTGTAATTGAAACATTGTTTGGTAAAAATCACGTACAAATTAAACTACAGAAGAAAGGAAACACATGGTTTTAAACAGACAGATGGATAATAGGTAAATAGAAGGATGGATATATAGACAGAGAATTATAATTCTCGTAGGGAGTGTGTGTTAATTATATTTTCTTCTACAAATTCCCATCTTGTCTTTCAAGACAAAGAAAGAAGGAGAAAGTGATCTATTACAGATCAGGAGATCTAGATAGGTCCCTTATTCTAGGTTCATTCTTATTAGTCAAAACCACATTTGCTGATTAGATGCTCAGATAATGAATTTGAATGATCTGTCAGACTCACATTTCTGTACCAGTTGATGGAACACCTAGCTATTGAGTATCTTAGATCATTATTATTACCTAATTAACTGATGTGGTAGGACTGTTAATACATCATGTTTGAAAAGTTGGTGTTTGTCTTGACTATTGCATATGGTTTCCTGTGGAGATTTTTAACCTATGTACATAGTATTTTACTAGCAGACAAATACATTTTGGTAAAATATTTGATACTACAATGACATTTTTCTGTATAGAAATCATGAAGTCCTTGAATATTTACAGTTTCGAAAACTAAAAGTACACCAAAGAGCTGTAGGATATCATCCATTCAAGTCAAAAAAAGGCTATTGAGAAATCTTCAAAATGCCTCATTGAGAACCGTAATGTAGAAGGTGCTCTACTCAAAATATTGGTGATAAAATCAAATTGCCATTTCTCAAGACATTTTTAGGCAACAAAATCTACATTAATGTACACTTTTCCCTAGAAACGAATTGCTGATATGGCACAGTTTGCACTCAGTACTAATTTGAAAACCCATTTGACTTTCATGTATAATTTTCTTAGTATACTATCTTAGTTTTAGGTTTAAAGTGTTGATTTAACTCTGATCCTCTTTAAACAATGCAGAATACCCTCTCATAAATATTCTCCATGAATAAATCAGCAACTAGGAAAGCTGTTTCGATCAGGTTGACTTTTTGTGGAAGTAACATTTTCCATTCTGCTGAAGTTCAACTGATGTTGACTTCACTGAGCGGCTGTTGGGAAATCGCCCTAGGAGCTTTATTTGGAACTGCTACCGTCTTAGTAATGAAATGTTGTACTGTGAACGTCACGCTCGGAGTGTTGATTCTGTTCCTAAGTGACACTGTTGTAGCATAACATACATTTAGTTACCTGCCTGACAAGTTGACTATTTAACAGAGAAAAAATGATCTGACTATGATTGATGGCACAGCTGCCCCTTCTCGGTGATGGGAAAAATAAAGGGAGTCAAAACAGACCTGGTTACACCAGGGTGAGTCTGTCTGCAGTGTCGTTTCCTCGTTTCTCTTCCTTTGGGGAAGAAGGCTTCCCTGTAAGCATGTATTCCCACAGTCTGCAATCTACCAATCACTGTGCTCATCGCTTCTTTTCACTTTGAAATTACTTTGGAGGCATTATTCTCCTCTGGTAGGCATTCGAGCAAAACTTTTCATACGTTTTTAGCTACATGCTTCTAGGTCAAGGACAACAGTGTTAGCAATCAGAGTCCTCGGTAAGGAGTGCTTAGTGAATTATTTACTTTTTGGCTACAAGCTACCTTTGATCTCCAACACTCTGACATGGGCTCTTTTCTTTTCTGTGTAAGTGAAGTAAATGTTCCTTTAGAAACCTGCCTTACAATTGTTGGGACATACGGCAAAATTGGAATACCTAGGGATGTAAAAACTTGTCCTAAAGCCAAGGTTCAAGCTTCAAAAACTAATATGTTTGACCATGTTGTCCCCTTTGCTCAGAATCTTTTTCTTTCTTTCTTTCTTTTTTTCCTGTTAGGGTAGATAGGTCAGTATGTCCTTCAGTGGCAGAGACAAAAAGAAAAAAATATAGTAAAAACCAAAGCCAATCAGTGCATTTACACTTCTTCCTCACTGAGGACAATGTACAGGGGACAAGTGTCACTATGGCAATGAAAACAACTGATTTGAAGGGATTAGAAAAATATAATCCAAATAGCCACCAAGAGTATAAATACCAGATATTACAATAAGCGCTTGTTGGTAAAAGAGGAAAATTTATACTGAAAAAATTATATATATCATAGTTCTGTTTCTTTTTTAATTTAATTCATTTAAACTCAAGTGCAACCATCAGAAGACCTGGGATTTATATCAGAATTCATGGTAGTGTACATTGTATTCAAGCACACACATGCATAAGACTAGTCTGTGAGGAGTCTGGTGAAGTAAAATGAAATTTATAACAACATACAGATAATGTGAAAATAATTTTGAAAATAACTGTGATGATATAATACTGAAAAAATCAGAAAATAAAAAGAAAAATTAGAAAAGACAAACTAAGACAATGAATGTATTGTTCTGTATCTCACTTGGAATCCATGGACTATACCAAAGGAAAATCTAGCAAGGAATATTTTGCAAAAATATCCACATTTGTAAAAATCACAAGCAAAATCAGCATGCACATATTTTTGTGAACCTTATCGAACCAGAATCCGTAAACATAGTTTCGAAATTGTGAGTTAATTATGTTATTTGTTTACAAGTGAGAGACAAATATAGAAAAAAAGTTCCTTCTGTTTTCTTTCATAGCTGATACAAGATCTTTCCACAAGCAGTAATCTCTGTAAATGAACAAACAAACAAACAAAAAATAAGAATTACTAAGTGGCCAATGCCTTTGATTTGTCCCAAGCTATGTTGCCATAAAAGTAAATTTATTTCTCACCCAAAATGGAAACCCTTTTTTTCCCCTAGTTTCCTTCGCTCGGGGTGTACATATCCTACTGGATCATTCTTCATCTTTTATTGGTGTGGAAAATAGGGTGGCAATTACATTTTTTACTCGTGTTTTTTTCAGTTGACATATATGTATTCAGTGCACATTTGTTCTAGGTGATGCCAACTCATCAATGAGAAACAAAATTAAGGGTTTTCTTATCCTTGAGGTGCATATTTTAGATAAGGGAGATATATAACAAACATGAATAAATTAATATGTACTTTGTAATATGATAATGTTATCATGAGAAAAGTGTGATAATGGGGAAAGAAGTATTAAGGTATATTAATGATTTGTGTAGTAATAGTACACTTGTATAAAGTAATTATGTTATTAGAAAGAATATTTTTTCAAGTAAGTTGGTATTTAAAGAGAAAATGAAGAAACAAGCCACATTTATATAGAGAGGATATTATACTAGGCAGAGAAATAGGATATTGAAAAGCCTTGAGATAGAAGAATTCTTGCTATGTTTGAAAAACAATGAAGAAGCATGGCAAAGGAATTCCAGAATCTCATTATTACTGAAGAACTGATCCTCCCTGATAAATGCTTATGGTATTGATTAGAAGACACAAGATGCTGGCTGGACACACTATGCAAAAGTTCTGTCTTTTTTCCAGATTCTAACACAGTGAAACAATTTCTCAAAAATGGGTCAAGGGCCTAAAGGGATAATAAAAGACATGTAATTAAACTACGATTCTGGAAGTACTGAGTTACACATAAATGAAACTCTTCTACATGCAGCCTTGTTTTGGATCAATTCTATTCATTGTTGGTGATGTTTTTTAGATGATAAGCTGCCACCCTGCTTGGGAGGACTTGCCTGACTCAGGACGTACTAAAAGTCCTGGAACCAACAGGAACAGAATTAGTAACATTAGTGTGGACAGCTTATATGAATTTTAAATTAAGAATTTTGGGGGAAAAAAGTCTTTCTTTAATTCAGTTGTTTCTACCACACTTCCTGTTACAAATTGGATTGTTAAAATACAATGTACTAAGCTCATGGTATGGGCTGAAAGAAAGGGGCCTTCCTTGAGTTTAGATTTTAATGAAAGGACACCCAGCACCCTGTGGAATAGTATTTTTAAGCCATTCCTTTTTTAACTGTAAACATTTGTATTTTGAAATTTAATCATTTATTCATTCACTCAACCAAACTTTCATACAACATTTTTTGAATATTCACCATGTGTCAGTTCAGAGAGTGGATAGTTGAAGGAGTTAAAATAATATGATAGTTTAAAAAAAGGGCTTATTATGAGATGATCATATTTATCTATTTATTCTACAGAAGTGGAGATTTGCAAGAGATAAATGGATAAACTAAAAATCAATGACTTTTCTTAGACCATTTAGAGACCTGAGATTGCAGGGCACATTACAATCCTGAAAGAGTAAAAATCAATATTGTCTTATCTGGAGAAAAAGCTACTGGAGCCATTCACTAATGGGCAGATGCAAATGGCCATTTTAACAAATTTCTGGAGGTTAAGTGCATACTATTATGAGAACAAGAATTTCCTGAGTGCGACCGTCTTAGGGAAGGAAATCACTTTGTAGACATTAGTTCCAGAAACCCCATCAGGTTCTAGTTGGAAGAAGAAAACTCTCCGACTAACCTTCCTCCAGCCTTCCTGTATCACCTAAAGGAGGGTAAGTAACCAGGAAGAATCAGGGCTTCAGGTAAATATTTTTGGAGCATGGCAACCAGGGGAGGGTATAGGGGTTAAGAACTGTAAAACAGCAGCAACAACAACAATTACGATACTGGAGAAACATTTAAAAAATTTTTATACTTTATTTTGTAGGACAGTTTTAAGTTTTGGGCAAAGTTGAGTAGAAAGTACAAAGAGTTTCCATATACTCCCTATGCCTACACATGTGCAACCTCCCCCACTATTAGCATCTTGCACCCCAATGGTATGTTGGTTACACTTAATAAACCTATATTAATATATAGGTATCACCCAAAGTCTATCATTTACATTAGGGCTCACCTTTGGTGGTGTACATTTTATGAGTTTTGACATATGTATAATGACACGTATCCAGCATTGTATAGTATAGAATAGTTTCACCACTCTAAAAATCCTAGAAACACTATTGAAGATCACCGGACCAAGACACAGACCCACCAAAAGATGGAGTTTTAATTGAAAAATGACAGAATGTGCTCATTTCTCCACACGTTACCATCACATAAAAAAGGGCCCCAATAAAATAACAGAATATAGTGGAAAGGCCTGCAATATCTGGGTCATTCCAAAGAGGTGTTCTTAGTGAAGTCCAAAGTCAAAAGGGGAAACATGAACAAAAACAGAGAAATTCGAAGCCTCTGACACCTTCAGCTATAGGAAAGACTAAACGAAGACCAACTGAAAGCCAAATTAGCATAAATCCTTCCATAATAGGCCTGTCTCACTTCCTGTTATCACATGCAGCATGTCTAGTTTTCAATAAGAAATTACAAGGCATGCCAAAAGGCATGAAGAAAACATTGTGTAGAATCCTACCAAGCACCAAAATCAGAGTCAGAGGTAAGACACAATTTGGAATTACAAAGTAAATTTAAAGTAACTGTGATTCATATGTCAAAAGTTCTAATGGAAAAGTAAATAACATATAAGAACATATGGTTAATGCAAGCAGAGAGCAGGAAATTCTTAGAAGGAATCAAAAAGAAGTACTAGAAACCAAAACACTGTAGCAGAAATGAAGAATACCTTTGCTATGACGATCAGTAGATTCAACACAGCTGATGAGAAAATCAGTGAGCTTGAAGACAGAAACTTCCCAAAATTAAATGTAGAGGAAAAAAAGGATGGGGGGGGGGGAGAACAGAACATACAAGAACTATGGAGTAATTCCAAAAGTTGTAACTAATACACACATAATTGGAATGCCAGAAGGAGAAGAGAGGAATAATCAGAACTAATATTTGAAGTAATAATGTCTAAAAATTATTCAAAGTTAAACTGTATCTAAAACAAGCAAGATAAATAGCAAAATGAACAAATAAGCAAGTGAACAAAACAAAACAAAACCACAGAACATTTAGACTAGGCATATGTACTAGTTTATTAGGGCTGCCATAACAAAGTACCACAAATTGTGTAGCTTAAACAATAAAAATGTATTTTCTCTCAGTTCTAGAGGCTAGACATATGAAAGAAGGGTGTTGGTACGATTGGTTCTTCCTGATGGCCATGATGGAAGAACTGTTTCAAGTCTTTCTCCTTGGCTTATACATGGCTTTCTTCACTTTGTATCGTCACATCTTTCTCCCTTTATTGAATTCCATGTTCAAATTCCCCCTTTTATTAAGGCACTGATCATACTGGATTAGTACCCACCCTAATAACGTCATATAAAGTTGATTAGCTCTGTAAAGATTCTTTCTCCAAATAAAGTCACACCCAGAGGTACTTGGGGTTAGTGCTTCAATGTATAAATTTGGAGGCAGGGGATACAATTTAACCCACAACTACATACCATATTTAAACTGTAGGAAACCAAAGACAAAGAGAAAATGAACCCAGGGGTGAGGGGAAAACCTTACTGTAAAATAATAAGAATGAGAAATGCAGCATATTTCTTGTCAAATTCCATGCAAACAGGAAGAAAATGAAATATATATTTAATATTTTGAAAAAAATTGCCAACCTTGAATTCTATACTCAACAAATCTAATATTCAAAACTGCAGGAGAAATGAAGACTTTCTCAGACAGACAAAAATTGAGGGACTTTGTCATTAGCAGACCTGCTACACAAGAAATATTTTAATGAGTTCTCCAGCTGAAGGAAACAATAGTCAAAAATAAATCCACGCTTAGAATTGCAGAGCAACAAGATGGAATAAATGAAGGTAAAGTAAATATATTTCTTGGTATTAATTAAACTAATGATAACTGTTAAAGCAATAATAGCAACAATGTATGGGAATATTTCGTCATATGGATGCATGAAATGAATAATGGCAATTTTACAAGAGACAAGAAGGAGGAATTTGGGAATACAGTAGTTCCCCCTTATCCACACGGATATATTCCACGACCTCCAGTAGATGCCTGAAACCGTGGATAGTATCAAACCCTATACACACTACTTTTTTTTTTTTACATGTAATACGTTTGATAAAGTTTAACTTATAAATTAGGCACAGTAAGAGATTAACAATAAAATAGAACAATTATACTGTAATAGAAGTTATGTGAATATTAATTTCTGGAATTTTCCATTTAATATTTTTGGGCCACGCTTGACTGTGGGAAACTGAAGCATCAGAAAGATACCTACACTACATGTGATGTGATACAGTGTTATTTAAATGTAGATTTGGGTTATTTAAATAAATGTATATTATAAACTCTAAGGCAATCACTACAAAACCTTTAAAGGAAAGTAAAATTGATAAGCTACGAAAGAATATAAATTGAAGTCATATAAAATGCTTAATTAAAACCCATGAAAGTCAAAGAAGGAGAGGAAAAATTAAGAAGCAAAGAACAAAGGCAAATAATAGTAGACAGTTACAGACATGTTAATTATGAATTTAACTATATCAACAATCACTTTGAATGTGTATAGTCTAAGTACACCAGCTAGAATACAGATTGCAATTGTGTATGAAAAATACACGTTGTCTAAAATAAATCAGTTTTAAATATAAACACTCAGATAGGTTTAAAAAAATGGGATAGTGAAAGATATACCATGCTAACGCTAATTTAAAAAAGAAAACTGGAATAGCTATATTAATTTCAGGAAAAAAGGGGAATCACATAATAATTAAAGGTTTATTATGCAATAAGACATAACAATGCTAAAAATATATGCATCTAACATCATAACACGACAATATATGAGGAAAAAACTAGTAGAGTTGAAAGGAGAAAAGATATCTCCACTATTATAGTGAGCAACTTCAACATTCTCTGTCAGTATTGATAGATCAAACAGGCAGAAATTTAATAAAGATATTCTGCATAAAGGCAAGCTTGAGAAATAAAATATCCTCAAAGCAAGTAATATTTAAGCATCGTAATGAACATTTTATTCTCATTAATATTAAAATAAGTATAGCATAATTATATAGCATTATCTATTTATTATTGATAATTATTTAAGCAAGCATATAGGGCAAAAGGGTGGGTATAAAATAAATATACATTTATAATGAATAACTGAATAAATTGTGGTTCTTCTGTACCATTTTATATAGTCAATAGAAGAGTAAGAGCTTTGGGATGTCTTGTTCTGTTTTGAGAAAAATTAAATTCAGAAAAGTATACATAAAAAGTAAAAATAAGGCAGAGCAGCTTTATATATCAAACTATGATTTTCCTACAAATTTATTGAAATTTAATATTTCCAGATTTTATAAATTTATATATCTTATCTGAGTATTAACATAAGAAATTTTACTGTTAATTTAGTAGCACATTTCAATGATTTTAACTCTGACATTAAAATTGTCTGTTTCGTTTGTTAGATGGACCATCTTGGTTTTCAATTACTGAATAAGAAATGGTTTAATAATTACAGTTATTTTCCCAAAAGTGCTACTATAATTAAAAAACTGTGTTATATTATGAATGAGCATGGAAAATGGAAGCTGAGAAAATATCAAATTCAGGTACCTGTAACTCTATGTCAAAGAACTTATTTTTTCTTTGATACTGCTTCAAAAGTCTTTCATCCTTATACTTTCACTGACACTTAAAACGATGTCATAGTGTAAGTAGAAATGTAAGTGACAGGTCTAGTAAATTAGCAATATTCTTCTCACTGCACTACCCCTCATTTTTGGCTGTGAAATTTTACTTTAAAAGAAATTTTACTTCTTATTAAAACTTGTATTCTTCAAAATTGAATGGGAGTCACAGATCTCTGAGTTTTATCAGCTTTATAGAAAAGCTGTGCCAAAAATTCTACCACTGAAAAATGTCACTGGCCTTTCTCTTGGAGAAGCATAGAGCTTTTCAACATTTCAGGGAGGCTGGGTCAAGTCTCTAAACTCTCTAATTGTTAAATAAATTGCCTTTCAAACATGACAGTCACAATGGTCTGGATCACTGTAGGATGACAGTCCTTTTTACGAAGAGTGAGTTTTGTGTACATCTTTCTCTTCTTAAAATTTTAATTACTCATAATGGAAGATAAACTAAAACATAAACTAAAAATTCACACTAGAGGCAATGATGTTGTAGTATCTATATCTTCAGATAAATGGTTTAGTGTAGTATTTTCAAACTGTGTCTTGTAAAATCTGTTTAGTGGGCTTCAACTAGCATTACAAAGTGAAATAGAATAGGACAGAAAAGAACCGTATGAAATAGAATAAAACTGAAATTAGAGTGTATCATGTGTAATAACATCTCTTAAAATTTGTCTTTGTTTGCATATGCATATATATCTATAATGATGTGTACATTTCTTACTGTGAATTAGAAACAGAAATATTTGAAGCCATTACTCTATACCATGCGCTATAACACTAGCCTTTGCCCAGTAGGCCTAAAATAAATCAGAAAGGGCATCCTGCTCCGGACAAGAGATATTAAAAAAATATATATGATGCTAAATTTCTTTATCAGTTTTGTATATTCTGTAAACCCCTTTTGTGTAATAGCAAAGACAATTTTTCAAATGCCCATAAGGCACACTGTAGCCTAGTAAACCCTTATGTGAATAGCATGAGATGGTACAGATAAATTTTTTATTTATATAATGTTTCATAAGAATACATTCATCTTTCTGAATTTGAATATGTAAAACAGTCTGTGGAACTATTCTGCTCTTGCTTGCTGCATGAGAAACTCATCAGGTATTCAAAATAACAATATTGACTTACACTGCATAAAACTTTAAAATAAATATATCTTACTATGTATATATGCATATGCACACATAATTTATTGAGTAGGCACCATTCTAATTAATGTATAACATCTTTTGGTATACATCTTCTTAATGGTTAATTATATTGTCTAGAAAGGCAGGTGATTCCTTTACCAAGCATATATATCTTTCTGTCAAAATAAGCCAAACTCTGAACTATTGCTGAGATGAAGTCCGTTTAAACCACTGGAATGAAATTGAAAAAACTATGTGCAATTCTTCAATGGAAGGAAATCATTCAAGCAAGTGGAGATATGAGGAAGAGCTACGTTTTATTCAAATGGTGAAAACCCTGTTTAATCATAACAAAATTTAAGGTTAAAGGTATATGATTCATCAAATAAGTGCCTAATTAAAAATATTAGTAAAATAACTACTTTTTGTGTATATATAATGTTAAGTTAGCCAAGCTGCAAAACAAGCAGCATTTTAGGAGAAGTTTTGGCTATTATTATCACTATTAATATATATATATATATGTGACGAGTGGAATACATGTAAGTATATATATATGGAAACATCTTCTTTGCTGCCTGAAGAAGAGTTTTTACTAAATAGAGTAAATGAAATGTGTTGGATGAACTGGATGTTAGGAAAATAGAGCATTAAAATGACTATTTAAACTGAGATCCCAGTGCCTTTCTGAAGTACAGTCCTATTCTTCTTCTTCTTTTTTTTTTTTTCTATTTTATGAATCATCCCTGTATTCTAAAAATAAATTCCAACTTCAACTTGTTCGAATTTGATTTTGTTTTGCAAACCAAATAGAATGCACAAGGTCAAAGTCCTCTTTATACTCCAATCTAGAAGTTGACAAACTTTTTATGTAAAAGTAGAGGTAGCAAACATCTTATACTTTCAGGCCATACACTCTATCACAGCTATTCAGTTCTAACATTGTAGCACCAATGTAGCCATAGAGGACACTTAAATAAATGACTGTGGCTGTGTTCCAATAAAACTTAATTTGTGGAGACTGCTGTGACTTTCACATAGCTTTTACATGTCTTAAAGTATTATTATTTCTTTGCTATTTTCTGATCGTTAAAAAATGTAAAAACAAAAACAAAAACATTAGATATGCAAACCATATAAAAATAGGTGGAAATCTAAGTAGTAGATGTGGCAAGTGAGAGAAGAGCACTGAAATTTGTACCAGACAAAAGTGAAAAGCCTCCCAATCACTTCCTTCTGCAAACTGCGTCCTTGATTTTTTTCTCTGTTCAGGTACCAGGCTGTTAACGGTCATCATTCTTTTTCTACTATAAACAAATATTCCAGGTTATGGCAATATAATTTATGCATTTTGCTTTAAACAACTCTTATTAACTGAATTTTAGCTTATAAATGAGACCATACATTTTCTTTTCTTCTAACATTTAGAAGACTATGATTTGTTTTTAAGAGAAGTCTTGGAAATGACCACAATAATAACATAAAAAAATGATCACATTAAAAGCATCTGGAAACAAAAGATAGCTCTTAAGACCAGCAAAGCTATTCACTAGTTAAAATATTAAATATACACAAAAATATAAAATTGCAATATAATTTGGATTTTTCCTATTATCAATCTACTCAAAAATCATCATAAAATGAGATTATAAATGCTACTATAGCACTAGAATAAAAGAGACAAAAATTATAACATATATATCAATATATTTATTATTTCTAATTACATGAAAATAAAAATCCTTTCAACACAGTTCTGTAGTGTGACAAAAATAAAACCGTCAAATATATTGGATGAAATAAATAGCCTATTGGAAATATTATGTCAGGCACTAATGGTGTCAGTGTAAACCTGTTAAGAATCACAGCAGTATTTGAAGTCGTTGTGTTTTAAATTTAGTTTAGTCCAGCAGGACATTCAGGAGGTGTAGAAAGAGATTAGGGCAATTGTATGCCAAGTACATAAATGCCAACAGCAATTTAGAACAAAAGTAGACGGGGAGAATGTCTCCAGTTCAATATTTTACTCCGAAGGCAAATAATCACCGTGAGATTTTTGTAACAGGGAGCTAACAGAAAACACGCTGAGGAGAAAGACAAATAATCATATTTAATGGCGAGGTTTTAGAATAATGACATTTCATTGGTTATTTTTTTAACAGATAATTCCCACCAGGTTTTGTGAATTTTGTTTTCCTAGAAGGTTGCTCACTTGACGAGACTTGTTTCCCTGTGTCCTTCACAATGGCTTTCAGTGATGTGGGTTCCTCTTAGGTGTTGTCACTCTGACCACTGTGTATGGTTTTTATACTGAACCTTAGGCAGGAGGTTTATTGGCTGCTGCTCTACAGCTGACCACTATTTCCTGAGTATAGAATTACCAAGCTAAATGCCACACACAAAAGTTATAATGTAAGATTTTTGACGGAAGTTACCATCATCATGATAATCTCAAAACCTACTAGAATGCTGGGCAGACGCATAGTTAGTACCTGGTTAATATCTGTGGAATCAGCAGAACTGTACCTGACAATACTTACTTGAATTGTGAAACTAGTTGAAAAGCCAGTTCAAAGAGTTATGGCAATAAAAGTGTGAGAATAGCTCCTTTGTGAAACTATTTCATCATACCAAAATGGGTAAAACAGGTAGAAACAAGTACTTTATGAATAAAACATACTTTCCCACTTCCCACTTTTTTTCCTATCTCCCTATCTATCGATCTATCACCATCATTATCTATATAACTATACCTTTAAGTCCTAGTGTGTTGTATTAGAATTAAGGGAAAGCTAATGCCACCCACCTGACATCTCTGTAGACTTAAAGTTCAGCTTTTCTTTCAACTGAGATAGAGAAAGAACTATACAAAAGACCTAATTCCATAGGCAACCTGACAGAATTACAACACAATAGTCGTTTTGAGGGGCATGCAATTATCACAAATTATTTGGTTGAAGCTTCATTCGCTGGATTCTTTTTTTTAAGTAATTAATTATTTTTGTACTTAATTTTTTTTACAAGAGATAATAAAATGTATTTAAGTAACCAAGTTTTATGGGTATTGTAACTAAAATGGTATAAAAATTATATTTTTCCTAAAAAGTCACAAATTAATTTGGTCTATAAGACCGCATTTATGCATATTAGACAAATTAAATATATTTTTATCTCTGTAAGACTTTATATTTAAGTTTTTTGGTAAAAATTTTAGAACAAATATAGTGGTTATTGTAGGGACCCCATGGGTGCCTGAACAGGGACACACCCTGGCAATATGGCACCCTTCCTGGTTCTTCTCCGCAGTAAACAAGCCCGCTGGTGCCAACACACAAGCTCATCCACGCCAAACCTCAGCCAGTCACAGGTCAAGGCTCACCTCCTGCCTAGCCCCGTCCAATCAGTTACCGCCCCGTCCACTCTCTCTCCCGCCCCAGAGCACAGCACCCTATAAATGTACGCACAGTCCTTGAATAAAGTGGAATTTCTCTGGAGAACTGTTAGCCCGGGTCTCACGTGATTCCTTCATCCGTGCACCCCTTCATTTGGTGCCGAAACCCGGGAGGGAGTTCACCCTGCGACAGGGGACTCCTTCCTCGGACCTCCTCGGACTCCTCCGCGACCCCCTAGGATTGACGGTCCGCCCCTGTCCGTTTTCTCCAGCTCTGGATTCCTTCACCCACCACCGGCTCATCCGTTAGGTAAGCCCCCTTTTCCTTTTGTCGGGCTCATAGATTATTTAAACCTTCACCCTAATCACATTCCCCTGGCCCCGACATTGACACATTCCTGGCCCCGGAGGCTGAACCTCCCATTCCTCCCTCTCTCTTTCTCTCAATCCTTTTAACCTTCTTCCTTCCTGGGTTCATCCTTGAACCCATCTAACCTTCCTCCTACCGGGTCCAGGACCCCCGCTGTCCAGTAAACCCTAGTGCGCTAGGTCCCTCCAGCTTCTGGCACAGTTGCCTCCGGGAAGTGAGGGTCTAGGTGACGACCTACACCCCCTTCCCTCCTGGGTTCATACCCATCTCCTGGGAACGGCACGACTCATTGGGGACGCCCTCTGAGTTCTGTTCTTCTCATCCGGCCGGAAGGCTCATTCTATCCTCCTTTTAAACCTTCTCTCTCTCTCTCTCTCTAATCCTCTTTGGAATGGGAGCTTCTGCCTCCTCCCTCCGGGGTGATTCACCCTTACAATGTCTCTTAAACAACCTCACCACCCTATCCCTCAAGCCTGACATCAAACCCAAACTCCTCACTAAATTTCACACAGAAGATTGGCCTTATTATCCCCTAGATAACCAAAATTAGTGGCCCCCTGAGGGCACACTCGATCCCAACATTCTCCGGGACCTTGTTAATTACTGCCAGCGCCTGAAAAAGTGGAAAGAGATTCCATATGTGGAGGCTTTCTGCCTACTTGCTCAAAATCCCTCTCTCTGTCTTACCTGTTCTCCCTCCCAGGTTCTCCTTGCATCCAAACCCCCTTCATCCTCACTGCCTCCACTACCCTCTACTTCTGATAATTTTGACCCTGCAGATGAACCCCCTCCACACAGGTCTCCTTCTCCTGTAACTTCCTCTGCTCCCCAACCCCCTCAGTTAACTCCGCTCCATCCGCCTCCTGTGCCCAGCCGGCCAGCTGGTAAACAGGCCTGGTCTCCAGGGCAGTCGCTGCGGGATGAGGGGCCCCCTAGTCAGCCTGTTCTCCCTCCTGCCTCTTCCTCCCCTGTTTCTTCCAGCCCCGATTCACCGCCATTTCCTGTCTCTCAACCCCCACAAGCATCTCCGCCACCATCTTCTTTTCCTCCGTTGCCATCTTTTGTCCAGCCATTTTCTAGCCCCACCTTACCGCCATCTTGTTCCCTGCCAACTCATATTTCACCTGCCCTGGTGCCCTCCTTTAGTCCCCCTGTGACTCATTCCTGGGGACTCCTCCCTTCCTCTACCATGGCTCCTCTCCGTGAAGTAGCTGGTGCTGAGGGGGTCATAAGGGTACATGTTCCCTTTTCATTAGCCGATCTCGCCCAGCTAGAAAGGAGATTGGGGTCCTTCACCACCAACCCCTCTACTTACATTAAAGAATTCCAATGGGTCCTTCAGGCATACAGTCTCACACATCATGACACCTATATGCTCCTGGCCAACACCCTCCTTCCCGAAGAACGTGATCGCGTTTGGTGTGCGGCTCGGAATCATGCAGATGAAGTCCACCACACAAACCCTGCCCTCCCCATTGGCCCTCAGGCAGTTCCTGAACAGGATCCACATTGGGATTACAACACGCCACAGGGAATCCAGGCCAGAGATCATTTTAGTTCTTGCCTCCTGGCCAGTCTTAAAAAGGCCGCTCATAAAGTTGTTAATTTCCAGAAAGTCCAGGATGTTATCCAAAAAAAGAAAGAAACCCCATCCGAGTTCCTTAATCACCTAACTCAGGCTCTCCAACAATACACCAACCTAGATCCCACCACAGAAGACGGACGCCACATTCTTATGACATACTTTTTGGCTCAATCCTACCCCGACATCAAGGCCAAACTAAAAAAACTGGAACGGGGCCCTGCTACTCCCCAGACTGAAATTTTATCAGTGGCTTTCAAGGTCTTTCATAATAGGGAGGAGGAACGGGAATGGGAAAAGGAGCAGCACAAACAAAAGGCTGATCTGGCCAACCTCCAAATTCTGGCCAAAGTAATTACTCAGCCTTCTAAGTGCCCTTCCGGGCCCTCTGCCTCCAAAGCTCCCCCTGGTGCCTGTTTTAAATGTGGCAAAGAAGGTCATTGGTCAAGGATCTGCTTATCACCCAAAAGGCCCACCAAGCCATGTTCTAAGTGCCAAAATATGGGGCATTGGGGCTCTGACTGTCCACTCACCCAAGAGGGAGATTGGCCTAGCAAGCCCCAGCCATCCCGGGTGCCTCAAGTACCTCTGGTGGGACTGGCTGAAGAAGAAGACAGCTGATGGGGCCCTGGCTCCTTCCCGACCATGACCATCACAAAAAGCGAGCCCAGGGTGACTATTGTCATGGATCGCCGATCCATCTCCTTCCTCCTGGACACAGGAGCCACTTTCTCGGTCTTAAAGGAGTTTCAGGG
>NW_007733524.1:0-913 GCF_000696425.1 Galeopterus variegatus
TAAATAAAAAAGCACTGTTTGCACATAAAACATTTCACAATCAGTGGGTCCAAACAATCAACTGCTAAGAACTGGAGGAAATCCAGTCTTCCCCGATTCAGACAGCTCTCAAGCCACCAATGTAATTGAAATTGTGGGCAATGAACACAATTTGAGGTAGGTAAAAGGAAAAAGTACACATTTCATCTTTATTATCTCACAGAAGAGCTTTTCAAATTAATTAATGTTAATAACATTCCATTTTTAAGATGAAAAATATTATTAAAGTGCTGAATATTGTTAGAGTTGTCACGACTGTGTAATTAACATACTTACCATATTCTGAGGATGAAGATGTATCATAGGAAAGCACAGCTCTGTTTTTTTTTTTTTTTTCTGATTTTGATTCCACCGACTTCTATGCCATGGACATACGTAATTATAAAATATATGCATATGTCATAAACCCCTGGACTGGGATGTGAGGAGGCTCTGATCCTACCACCTGCATTCAAATAACTCCTTCAGCCTGCAGTTTTTTTAAGGGCCTAAAATAACAATGGAGTTGGAGCTGGGGGATGCAGGAACGGGGAGTTAGTGCTTCTTGTTACAGAGTTTCATCCATTTCGTGTGATGAAAACGTTTTGGAAATAGATAGTGGTGATGGTTGCACAGCACCATGAAGTAATTAATGCCACTGGATTGTACACTTAAAATGGTTAAAATGGCAGGTTTTATTTACATATATATTTTACCATACAATTTTCAAAAAAAAAAAAAAAAACAGAAATCCTTGTGATCAAATATCAGAAATATAAAATAGGTATTTAAAATAATGATTATAATACGTTCTCTTACAAATTTGCAAGGTAATTAGCACTTTACTCCAGGATTATTTTTCTGAGTTTAAGCAACTTAGTCATAGGTAAATCAA
>NW_007733524.1:1714-2636 GCF_000696425.1 Galeopterus variegatus
TGAGTCTTTTTGGGTGAGGTAGGTCTCTTGTTGGCAGCATATAGTTGGGTCCATCTTTCTTATCCAGTCAGCCAATCTGTTTCTTTTGATTGGTGAATTTAAACCCTTGAAATTAAGGGTTGTTATTGAGAGGCATTGCTTTATTCCTAGCATTTAATTATTTTTGGGGGGGGTTCTTGAGTGATATTTGTTCCTTTCTTTCTGTTTTGCTGTTTGTTTTCTGTGTTTGTTGGTTCCTGAGGTTGCCTCTAGTGATTATGATCGTTTGATTTCTTTTCATGATAGTCATTTTTATTATAGTAGTGGATTTTTATTTTACTTGGATTGTTATGGCAGTGGTAATTATCTTCCAGGATCCAATCCCAGTACTCTCTTGAGAATTTCTTGTAAGGGTGGTCGTGTGGTGATGAACTCCCACAGTTTTTGTTTTTGTTTGTCTGAGAAATATACTATTTGCCCTTCATTTTGGAAGGACAGCCTTGCAGGGTAGAGTATTCTTGGTTGGCAAACTTTGTCTTTTAGTATTTTGAATATATCATCCCATTCCCTTCTTGGCTTTAAGGTTTGTGTTGAGAAGTCTGACGTTAACCTGATTGGAGCTCCCTTATAGGTGATTTGATGCTTCTCTCTTGCAGCTTTCAAGATTCCCCTTTTGTCCTTGAGTTTTGCCATTTTGACTATAATATGCCTTGGTGAAGCCCTTTTTGGGTTGAATACACATGACCACCCTTACAAGTAATTCTCAAGGGAGTACTGGGATTGGATCCTGGAAGATAATTACCACTGCCATAACAATCCAAGTAAAATAAAAATCCACTACTATAATAAAAATGACTATCATGAAAAGAAATCAAACGATCATAATCACTAGAGGCAACCTCAGGAACCAACAAACACAGAAAACAAACAGCAAAACAGAAAG